>NC_065921.1:24250919-24556276 GCF_024586455.1 Bactrocera neohumeralis
CGGTCACGCTTACTCTAAAAGCGGCGTATGTTCAACTTTGAAGATACATATGTAAATAGTCGCATCGACATGCGCACACTCCATACATACATACATACGCACATACGTACATGTCCATATCGCGGCAAGAATATGGAGAAAAGTTAATATGCAGAACGTGTTTTCTTCACTTCACTCAATTTCGGCTGAAAAAAGGTGCGTCCGCCGTCGGCTCGTAGGTATAATGTACCTTAAAGGGATTTAAACACCTACAAATTGTCAACAAATGAATGCAACTTTGTAGGAACTACAAATATGTACATATACAGAGTATACTCATATGAAGGAAAAAGTATGGAGGTCTGTTCGATAAGTGTGGTCTTTAGGAAAAAAAAATATATTTTTTCGGTAAGCAGAGCTCTCCATCAACTCCGTTTTCAGACTTCCTGACTATTGCAGTGTCTTAAAGTAGCAGTAGATTTACTGCTCCGGAGTGCAGCCTCCTTCAGAGATGTGACCATCCCCTCAGCTAGCAGAGCGGCGATACAAGTCTGGAACTCATTAACAAAGCGTTCTGGGTTGGTCAAAGAATACCTAACCTCGCTATGAATAGCATCAAGTATCTTTAGGATAAGACTGGTATGGGTGTCAGGCTACAGCGGAATCGCAGGAAACTGTAAAGCTGATGAGTTACCTAGAAAAGGCACCCTAGAACCGCTATCGGTAGCATGGGAGCAGGTCGGTGGTCCCGTATCCTCTTGTGTTGTACTACTAGATAGCTGGGCTTCGCGGTAGCTTGACCAGCGCTGGGTCACCATTGGTGCCGGCGCTGTCGCAAAAGCCTTCTGGCCCAAGATCGATCGCAAGAGATCTATTGATATTTTTGCCTTGAATAAGATTAGCCTCTCCTTAGTTTTGGGACTTGTAACGGGTCATTGCCCTGTTGGCGTTCACGCAGGAAGGCTGGGAACCCGACCAACCAGACGCCACCTGCAGAAGCTGTGTGGAAGAAGATCTTGTGGAAACAGCTCAACACTTTTTTTTAACTGTCCCGCGTTTGAGAGGTCAAGCCTTAAACACTTGGGAGCGCATACCTTCAGACATCCCACCGAGCTGGAGGGAATGAAAATTAAACGGCTGTGCACATTTTTATTGGCTACTGCAGGAGTTCTTCTTTTCTATGGCCTCACAAAGGACTACATATAGTAGTCCACGTGCGATTTTTAATCAGCCATCTAACCTAACCTGACCTAAACCTACGAAACTATCGTTGAATGCGACCTGGCGTTGTGCTGATGGAACGCAATTTCTCTCTTTTTGGCTAAAACTGACCGCTTTCGGTTGATTGTTTCCTTCGGACGATACAATTGTTGCCAGTAAAGATTAGGAGTTTGGTCAAACCCATCAAATACCAAGCAAAACCTCCCTGACCATCAAGCCTGGTTTGGTCAGTGTTTGTGCCGACGGTATTCCTAAGCAACATCGCTTCGATCTATGGGCTCATGAAAAGTTCCGTTTTCAATCAAAATTTTGTTCAGTGATGAGCTCCATTTCTGGCTCAATGGGTATGTAAACAAGCAAAAGTGCCGCATTTGGCACGAAAAGCAACCTGAAGAGATTCAAGAGCTGCTATTCATCCACAAAAAAACGGTTTGGTGTGGCCGGTGGAATCATCGGTCCATATTTCTCCAAAAATTATGCCGGTGAGAATGTAACCATCAATGGCGACCGTGATAAGCGACTACATTTGGTTTCAACAACACAGCGCCACTTTATTGAGCAGATAATTTCACGTTTTTGCCGGTCGATTGGCCACCAAAATCGTGTCATAACACACCGTTAAACTTTTTCCTGTGGGGATATGTAAAGTCCAAAGTCTATGTGGACACTCCCGCTTCGACTCAGACATTGGAGCAAAACATCACGCGTGTCATTCGCCAGTTACCAGTCGAAATGCTCAACGACGAGTCGCTGGAATCATTCAAATCTGATCGCTAATCGTACAAAGAAACTACTGACTATAGATATTATACGATCAAACTGAACCCAAATTGCTCCATTGAGAATAGGCGAACAAACCGTATTGACAATTTTTTAAATCGGTACACCCTTATTTATGTTCGTGTGAAATTTGATCTCTATACATCAATTAACGTGTTAAATATTGAACAACGAGTGTGCTTGAAATTTTCTGTTCCCAATGGAATCACGGCTACAGAGTTAATGGAAAATAATGCAGAAGTGTTTTGGAGAGTTTACTCGGACTTTATTACGAGCACAAGTATTTGAGTGGTAGAAAAAGTTCAGTGAAGGTCGTGGAGCCATTGAAGATATGAGAGTATCAATGCTAGACCCTTATGAAACGACCTGAATCTTTTGCAAACGCGACGTCGAGTAGGGCTCGCAAAAGAGATGCTGGATAATGTAGGACCCTACCTTCATCAAACGTCATTATTACCGGTGACGAGACGTGGGATTATGAATATGCTGACGAAACTGTGCAATAATCAATCGAATCTTTCCCACAAGAAATATAAACTCTACGAAAAAGTTAAGGACAGCTCGATGTTCTACTATTGAGATGGAAAGAATGCGATAAATGTGTACTATATATGCAAAATAAACCAGTTCAGATATAACATAACAGAAACAGAGGTGCCGATTAATAGGTCAAGCAAAAGCCAAACCAAACTTAATCTAAATCGCAAGACATTGAACAGCAAGCTTCGCGAAATTGCCTTCCACCATTACACGGTGTTGAAGTTGAGAATTTGTAGAAGCAAGGAATCATTTTTTTTTTCATTTTCACTTACTTTTCTAACTACCCTCGTAAGAGTATATCTCTAGGAAAGAAATATGCTTGCATAAAAGCAAATAAACTCGCTGCATGATCTAAAGTGAAATGACAATAACCAAAACGTAACTACATTCGGGTCTGCGCTCTGGGAAGTGGAGCGCAGTGCGCACACAGTCAAAAAGTATAATTCTTCCAAAAAAGTATTTACTTTCTCAGGAAAACAAATACACCTTTCTAATATGTACCTTTGGCTCTTCATAAAATTTTGAATTTAGAACTCTTTAGCAAACAAACAAGTGTGTATACACACATACATACATACATACATTCCAGTGTATGAGAGATTATACACTTGTAGCAGCGCATCCTATTCAAAATATGTTTATCTATTTGCCTAATAGACTTCGTTTGTGTTTATTGTTGTTATGCAACGAGTCACTACAATCATTTAGGACTATCTCAATTCTTTGAACTCATTCAATTCATTTGCATTTCTTTTGTACACGAAAATTTTCTTTAACACACTCCTTAGCATGTAGATTGGTTGGCTTACATTAACTCCTTCACAAAGGTTAAACAACATTTCCATCTCCTTTTATCGCCTTTTTAGCCACCGATAGACAATGACGCGACCCGTCTGGATGCCCTCATAAATTGTCACTTTTCAGTTGTAACACAAAGATTTGTATGAAACGAGTGATTATCGCAATTTATGTAGAAATGTGTGTGCGCATGCCCATTTTTAAAGAGCGTACGAGCAATATTTCCCTGACCTTTGTGTTATGCTAACCATTATGTAATCTTATTAGAATTAAAGTTGAGAACTACAGTTACGCAAGTTGAGAATTTAAATATCACCAAGTTGAAAGTATTACTTTTTCAAGATGAGGGTTTAAATTTCCTTTAGTTGAGAATTTTATTTTTAAAGTTCTGAACTGCTTCTTTTTTGGGTTAAGAAAATATGCAAATTAATTAAAGATTCTATGATTCCAAAGGAGCGTGAAATTCAAAAAGTACGTTCGTTCCACGCTCCTAATTTAAATTTAATTTGCAATTCATTTAGGACACCATCTAGACGAGAATGGAGAAGAGGCTCAATAGGCGGCGCTCCTGGCTTTGTCTTCGCCCATGACAAATTCCAGTATAGTCCACAACTGCAAGAAAGCACTAAGCTCAATAAAAGACAAGCTCCAACTAGACTTGATCTGGGTTCCCGGCCACAGGAACATTTTCGGTAACGAAAAAGCAGACGAGTTGGCAAGGGCAGGAGCTTTGCTCAACGAATCCGAGGCGGAGCTAATACCAAGCCCGCTAGGATCGATCAAAGGAGAGATCAATAGACAATTTCAACAAGTTGCAAATAACAGATGGGAAAACATTACAAAATGCATCACAACAAAACAATTATGGCCAACACATGACAGGAAAAGAACCAAGAAAGAACGACTTATTAAATAGGTCAAGGAAAAGTATCTACAGAGTAACAGCTACCACAACAGGGCACTGGCCATTTGGGGAACATGCGGCCAAAATGGGTATGCCCTACAACAACATCTGCCGAGGCTGCGGAATAGCAGGGAACATGGAAACAATTTTCCACTTTCTCTGTGAATGCCCAGCTCTAGCACAGATCCGACCCAAAACACTTGGAATCCATCAAGCACCAAACTTTGAATGCATTTCTACTAAAAGCATATCAGACATATGTAAGTAGTTTCATCGAAACCTCAAAATGGTTTGAGAGAGAGGGTGAAACGTGATAGCAGATACAGAAGGTTCTACGAATAGTGCATCAAAATGTGTGCTAATTGAGCCCGATAGACAACAGAGCTGCACTCCTACCTACCTACCAACTTCATTTAGGACAGAAATCTAACGTGCAAAATGAGAAACATAATGTTTGAAAAGCGATGAAGATATCGTAGGAAGTAAGTAAAGTAATGTAGATAACCAGTTAGAGTGTCTTAGAAGGTTACATGGGTTTACGGGTTTCAAAAATTAAATTTTTTCATTCTCTTATTAAATTCTACAACACTCTAGAATATTGTCCTAAATTTTCAAGTTGATCCGAGTAATAGTTTAGGAGATACAGCCTTGAGAATTTGTGCGCTCGAGGCTAGCTAGGTTAAACTGTGTTTTTGCTGTCGGTTCTCGAGACTACTCAACCGATCTTCAAGAAATGTTACACAGGTCTTTGAAATACAATTCTTAAACATTATTACAACTATTTGAAAAAAACATGTCATGAAATTTTAATTTTTTTGTAAAAATGTTTGCCAGCGCTTCTTCCGATCGTCGAAATACTTCCAGGACGGCCATTAACATAAACTGATGATCAACACGTCAATGAAATAATGGATTTGATGCCTGAATCGACGATTAATAGTCAGAGATCTCACTGGCATCGTTGGAATAACGGAAGGATCAGTGAAAATCATTTCGAAAGATAATTTGAGCCTAAGAAAAGAGAAAGCGCGATTGGTACCAAAATTACTCGAAAAACAACGTCGAGTTGACGTCTATGAAACAATGCCTTCCGACTACCAGGATGCCATGAAAAGTATTATTACTCTTGATGAGTCTTGGATTTATGCTTACGACCCGGAAACAGACGATCAATCGGCTGAATGCCGTGGCAAAGGTCAGCCGAAGCCGGAAAAAACACATCAAATATCAAGATTATGTTGACAGTTTTCTTCAATTATCGAGGTGTGGTGCACTCCGAACTTCTTCCGATCAGCCAAAGTGTCAACAAGAAATACTGTTTGATGTTATGCGTCATTTGCGCGAAGCTATTCGTAAAACGGGGCCGGAATTATGGGCCGACAAGACATAGTTTTCGCATACTGCATTGGCTCTTCGTGATTTGCCCGATTTAGCTCTGTGTGACTTCTGGCTATTCAGCAAACTCAAACGATTGCTCCGAGAAAACGTTTTGAGTCAACTGAAGCCATTAAACGTGAATCGCTACGCGCATTGAAGGCTATTCCAGAAAATGATTTGAACAACTATTTCGAGGATTGAAAAAAATGTAGGCACATGTCTATTGGGACCAACATAGCTTTTGAAGAATAAATTAAGAATTTTAAAATTATGAATAAAGACTTACCATTTTTTGGTCAGAGTAGTCGAGAAACATATGGAATTTGGACGAAAATAAAGGTAAATAGCGATTCTTATACCGATCATTACGTGTTAAGAAAATCAATTCGTGCTATTTGGTCACAATCCAATCTAATTTCATGTAGTACTTTGAAACGGTGGTTGTACCTATCGAATAAAAAACGAAAAGGAAGAAATTAAAGTTCAACAAAAAGAATTTAAAAGTCTGTAAATTGAAGAGAAAGTAAGGGACCTGCGTCTCTATGCTATTCCATACTTTAGAGAGACAAAATTTGTATATCCAAAGATATGTATGTATATACACTCGTGGCCACGCAAACCTTACCACTATACTTTCTTCAATTTTTTTCGGACTTTTTCGTTCGTTCGGGATTTTCTTCAATTTTGTTTTTTTTTTTTAATGTTTTTAGTAAGCATTAGTAAACTAAATTATATTTATGTATAGTTTTTAATTTATTACGTTTAATGAGTAAAACAAAAATTAGCTTTTCTGTGCTTATACAAAAGCGGCCGATTTTATTGTTTTTAAAGTGATACACCTACTAAACTTCGTGTTTCAATTAAAAAAAAAAATAAAATAAAATATTAATTTCAAATATAGTGTAAATTAAATTAAATTAAAGAAAAAAAAATAAAAAAATATCATTTTTTCATCGCATGTCTGTCTCTTACATTTCGAGCTCATTTTGTAAAGCTCACTATCTTTCAATTGATTTATCTATAAGTGAATGTGTTTTGTTTTTAGTTTTTAAAGTTTTTGAATAATAAATGTCATTAACTTATTTCTAAATAAAAAATTTCTATACCGCAAAAAGTACCGCTATAAAATGTAGTCAAGTATGCACAATACTTGAAAATTTTGAGTGGTAAGGTTTGCGTGGCCACGAGTGTATATTTGAAGCTTGTTAAAATACTGTATATACAGAGACTTATATATAATTATACACATTAGATATATGTATTTAGAGATGAAAATGTTATAGACCCACCATCACCGTTAGATCTCTCGACTGTCCGTTATCGGCCATCAAAATTTATTCCCGACCGCCCACACATACAAAATTTATGCAAACATATACTTAGCTTCAACATATATGTATGTATGTATGTATGCATTTATTTGTCTTTCGAATGTAAATAGCCCACTTAAATACTTCCTAGTAATTATGAGATACATATGTATGTATATGCATGTGCATATTCCCACAACCACCACGCCAAGTGCTTAAGTATGGTAACGGGGCTTAAGCTTAACTGACAAATGTAGTTATGTGCAACTGTGGCTGCAAATGTACAGTTGTAATGGCGCAAATACATTTCTGCAAACATATACACACAAAGCTAAGAAATTTACATACACATACATACATGCATACACACATACATACATACATATAGTACATATGTACAAGCGTACATATTTATATTGCAACTCAATTTTAGTCAAATGCATTTATCCGTAAAGTACTGTGTCAATGCTTGGTGGAAACTAGACGGCCGACGGAAAGGCGAGCGACGCGCGATGTCCGGCCGGCCGGCCGAGCGACGACGACGACAAGATTTCAAGTTTTCGCTTTGTAAGCCAAGAATTCATATACTAACCATTAATTTTCATTTATGCATTAAACACTTTACTTCAACTGCAACAACAACAACAATAACTGTAATAGAAATAAATACAACAGCAACAAAAAAAGTTTGCAAAAACGCAAAATGAAAAAAAATTGCCAAGTGGAGTGAGGGGATTTGCATTTGCTAGCGAGCTGTGCGCAATCGAATAGACATATATGTATGTATATATATGTACATACATACATACATACAACCAGCGAGAACATTTGGTGGCATTACAACGCAAAGCCGCCAACAAACAAATGTCAAAAACAAATGTTGTGTGGTGGCAAAATGCGAATCCATTACGAATAGCGCGTACAAATGCACACCTATTTGCGCGCCAACACTAACAACAACAACAACACACAAAAAAAAGGAGGAGGAAAACATTCATTGCGCGTGGAGTACATCTACATAATGCGCTCGCCTGCATTTGATAGGCAACAACTTAATTTCGCCACAGCGAGTTGTGGCGCATTGCGCGGGCGGGTGGCACGAGAGGTGTGGCAATAGCGCACACACACACACACGCGCGCTTAGATCGATCGTTGCCAGGCTGCCAACATTGCCAACGCCACTGCCATTCGCCATTACAGCAAGCAGCAATACTAGCAAAAAAAAAAAACAACAACAACACAACCACCATCATCGTCACCATTGCGACCGGCATAAGCCGGCAGCAGCACCGTAATCGCGCGTTGGTCACTAATGCGCTTCCGCGGCGACCCACTCGACAAGCAATCGCAGCCGCCGCACAGCGACCGTGAGGCAGCCGGTTGGCAGTTGTTGTTGTCGCAGCGCATGGCTGGAGCCATCAGTTCTTCTTTACAAATGTCCAACAACTGTAAAAACGGCTGCCAGCCACTGTTGTCGCCTTGCCACTGCTAGAGCTTGTTGGCGCTGTGGCTTTGGTTGTTGTTGTTGTTGTTATTGCTGTTGCTTTGGTTGTCGTTGCTATCGATGTTGCTTTGGTTGCAGTTTTGTTGTTGTTGTAGCTTTACACATGGTTGCTGTTTTTGCTGTTGTTGTTGTTGTTGTTGCAGCTTTCCATATGGTTGTTGTTTTTGTTGCCGTAGCTTTCCACATGGTAGTTACTTTAACTGCAATTGTTATTGTTGTTGCTTTCCTTAAGTTTCTTGGTTTGATTGTAGTTGTTGTTGTTGCTTTCGCTCCTGCCTGCTCCTGCTGCCGTTTCGCGCTGTTGCAAGCTGCTAGCTGTGGTGTGGCATGTAGCATGGCATGACGTGGAGCATCCTTATCAATGCCGTGGCGTTGCATTAGAGTGTGCGACAACAACAACAACAACACCATCTATACAAATGAGCAGCTACTTTCCATATACACACACATACATGCATACATGCATATGCCATAAGTAGTGGTATTCTTCGCTGATTCTTCACATATTTTTTCTGCGCCTTATTTTCAGCGATGCGCTTGCGCTTTGTTTGCGTTGTTGTTGTGGCATAATCTTTAAAAACGGCAAACGCAATTTTTCTCTTTAAGCTTTTTTAAATGGGGACTCTCGGCGTTCGGTTTGTGTGGAATGTTTTGATGGGTTGCTTTTGTTCCGCTCGGTGTGAAATATGTGGAAATATGTTGTAATTGCCGGCTGAATGGCGAATTGTAAGTGCAGCGACTGGAAAATGTTGCTGCAACAACACTTAAGTAGAAACTGTAGAAGCTGCAGCTGTCGCTGTAGTTGTAGCTAAAGCCGTGACCGAAGCGATTGCGTCGCGAAATAGATGTTAGGACATAATTCGAAATCTTAAGTAATTGAAATGTATGTGCAACTGCATAACTATGTACATACTATAATACATATTTACACACATTCATACATACAACTCGCACACCTACCGAGCAAAAGGAGTGGGTAGTTATAGACTCTGGTATACCAAGCACATTAGATGTAAGTATGTGGGCAGCAGGAAACGAGTGGAACAGTTATCACTTGCGCAGAGCAGAGGAAATAGAGAATAAATATACGACATCCTTTCAATATTTTGAAAGGAATGTCATCATTACAGCTGGGGGATCACAATTAATTATCAATATACCTATATGTATGTATATAGCTCCAGTTAAAGGAAAAATCCAGAGACCTACTCTCAAAAGCAATTATAACAATAATTTATAGTATGGATCATCCTATTAAGGTGTACTTGTGGATTTACTGCTTAGTATTTGAGAAAGACCGGAAGACCATCAAATCTGAACTCTTTATAGTATTTTTTGATACCGATTCCAGAAGTTAAATCGATTTGGATTGTCAAAAAGTGGCAATTTAAAGAAGAGTCTGAAGAAAATCATATTTTTAACGCTCTCCTCCTGCTTCACTTTGCTCTGAGATCGCCCTTCGCTAAAGTGCTTATTTTTTTTCGTGAGATAAGAGAATTTGTTAGGCTGTGCTACAGCCGAGCAAATGAACTTCTAAAGACTGACAGACGTTGCTATTGATTACAAAAAAATATAAAATTTCTCTCAAATCCCAGCGGTTTACCGAAGTCTAGGCCATTAAATTAGATTAGAGAAGTAAATGAGACCTCGGCTCTGTTGTTCCCTCTCCTAAATCACAACGTCTCAACTAGCCCCAGCAAATTGATAAATTCCAATATACTTCTCGGTGCTATTTAGGCGATGTAATCCCAGGGCCTTTATCCTGCGCCTACAAATTGTTGTGCAGTCGATTCGCAGGTGTTCTGGTGTTTCAGACTTTAAATCGCAGAACCGGCAATTCCCACAAGAAGCTGGGCCCATGTTAAATAAGTGCTTCTTGAGCTTACAATGGCCAGCGTAGAAGACGATAAGTAGTCTGAGTTTTTCCCTTGGCAGGTGGATTACATATTTAAACCCTTTAAGGTTTTAACCACCCATTAGCAACTTGGCATGGCGCATGCCTAGGAGTTGTTGCCAATGCTTCTCCCTGCTTCATCATTGCAGAGCTCATTTATTTTGTGGGGACCTACCGCAATAAAAGGTTCGTTCCTACCATGTTGGCGGATGCTGCGGAGCGGGCAAACTCATCAGCCAGTTCATTCCCGGCTATACTTTGAGACCTGGCACCCAAATAAAATGCACTTGGTTACGATCCAATAGACTATTCAGTCGTTCTATACACTCCTGCACCAATAGCAATTTGATCTCGTACGCTTTGGGTGTCGCTTGACTATCGCTGAGTATGACTACCTCTGCTTGGAATATGCTCGGAAAACTTCCCATTTGTTTGGAGAATTTGGTTCGTGATTCTGCGACCCCTGCGCTTATTCCCTCCAATGTTTTCGGTGGGTCAGTGTACCACGTAATTGTACAGTCCCTGAGCAGTAGTTCGAGAGCCGAATGGTTCCATTCGGCCTTACTGCTGAGGGTAACTTTAAACTTTCTAGTGAAGTTAACCTTTTTGGTAATGATATTCCTAGGGAGAAGAGCCAGCGGTAGTTCGCCACTTCGGTCCTTCATGCGATGTCCAAACGGACATGGCAATCGACCCCATTCCTGAGATGGTAAGTGAAGAACAGCTGTTCGAAAAGGATAGGGGAGGTATTGATGATGATGCGGAACTCGCATTTCTGGAAGGCCCTAGAGGATTAAGGTCCTCACGCAAGCATCACGCAAGGGCGGCTTCCACCATCTCTTGCTTCATCTTAAACCCGTCGCTGCTTTATTCAGGAACCGTGGAGTACCGGAGCTTATTTGTTGGTCAGAAGCGAACTTAATATTTTTCTTCTAACACATTTCAGTAACGAGGATGTCCGCCAGGCTAGACAACGGCGACAGAGAATTCTAGTTGATATCGGCCTACATGCCCCATGAGGATGCGGTGAACCCAGCTTCAGAGTGGCTAAGGAAAGCTCTGGCAGAGCCCAGTCAAAAAGGAGCCAACGTAAAAATTGGATCGAACGCGAACAAGAAGCACTCAGTCTGGGGAGTTTGGACATAAATGCTAGAGTTTTGTAACTTTTCCAGAATGCTATAAATGCTAGAGTTTTGTAACTTTTTGATTTTATTTGTAGCGAAGCTATATTAACCGATGACGAATCGAATGCTTGCTATATTTTGGATATTTTAAAGGAGAGAAACAAATGATATGAATTAAGATAGTCTGGTCTTTAGTAATTCACGGGGATTTCTCTGAAAAGTTTGACATAAAGAGTCCAAAAAGACAATAAGTTAATTAAAATTTTTTTAAACAGTGAAATTTATCGGAAAAGAAAATTATATGATGAGCAACTAAATCTTTGTAGTTACAAAAGGAGCTTTTTTTCTCTCCCGAGTATTAGCGCACACGATTTTTGACCTAAAGAAACCGCAGCAATGTTGCAGCCGCAACTTGATGAATGCGCTAGCGGACTTTATGGTGGGAGGAGCTGTATTATTGTGAGATCTTCGGAGACAATTGATGAATTATGTGGAATCCAACCTCTAAATTTGTTACTCACTCACTGATTCCCAGTCATAACTTCTACTCTCCTACACTCAACCAACCCCAACCTCGCCTTCCTTGATCATCTGCTCCTAAAGCCAATAGTAGCGCGTTTCACTTTTCGCTTCGCCATTTCGTAGACTCACAAGCAAAGTGTGGTAAATGGCTCCGCCACTAGCATTTCCAGTCAAGCATTTTTCACACATTTGGGCAAATAATTTGATGTAGTGGAAAAAGCATTAACTAACCGCCGCACAATTGTACATTTGTATTATACATGTATGAACACATGTAGAAACGGACAAAGCGCCACATGTTTCCGCTGTTCCCAAATGAGCCTTGTGCGCAGTTGATTAGCTCCGCTGCGTCAAGACAACCGATCAATTCCGCCGCCTTCTCGGTTTGTTTGGCCGTTGGCTATGGATCGTTGTGCCACCAGAAAAAAAATCACTTCGCGGCTTTCTCCTTGACATATGATCGCATACACAAGTGATTATGCTAATGGAAAGTGGACAGCCCTATAACCTCCATGGACACACACACACCATACATCCACACAAACTCACAGCCGTAGAGAAATAAATAAGCGGGTAGCGCATGGCACGGAGGACCCACTGCCGCACATTCACACTCCGAAGCATGACATCCGCAGACGCAAGACACAGTCAGCGGTCGAAATGTGCTCGAAATTGAGGCAGCAGCAGTGGAGAAGACAAATGTAACAATTCACCGGGGAAAACACTCACCAGCTGAGCATGCGATGCACACATCCCGACTATGAATGCGGCAGTGTACTCGTGTAGGAAAGTAACCGTGGAGACAACACTCATATGAATAGTTAAGTGGCGAGGTGAGCAAACATTTGGTGGGGACCCTGTAGGAAATGGTAGTTGTGTAGCGAAAGTTGTTAGATGATAATAGTAAATATTCGGCCTGTTATTGCTATTATTGTAGCCCGAAGTAGTGAAGGGAAAAGAGGTTTTATGTTCGGTAATGAAGCTGTCTCTCGCACCAAAGGTCACGATGGGTCCCGCTTGCGACAGCAGTGAACGCTGGTGCTTTGTATTACTCAAAATTCCTAGATATGGATCAAAAGACATTCATAAATCGACGAAACCAAATTTTTTAAGGCCATTAATATTAGTTTCAGAAAATTACTAGATTCGCCGCAAATATGTCTATAGAGAACCTCAGCCTCTCGAAAACTAACAATAGAGGAGAAAGTGCTAAATGATTCCTTCCTCCATACAGTTCTAGGAATGGGCGTCCGACAAGATCTTTAGACTCAGCGCATATATGCATATTAGAGACTGTCCTGTTAGAACCCTTGCAAATCGGGTGAGAGCCTAGCTAGATTCAAGTATTTTAGAGGACTTCTTTAGTTCCACTCTGGATCAGAACTCGCAACTCTCACAAAACCTGCTTATTACCGAGCTCCCTGGGATTCGTAGATTCGTAGTAGATCCAGCTCTAGAAATGAGGAGAACAACGAATAATCGACTTATTCCCTCGAAAAGTTGTGCGGTAACATCCCTTATTGGTATATAAAGCCCTGGATGTCTAATACACTAGAAAGATGAATCAATTAGTTTGACTCGACATTTCGCTGAATCAGAACTTAAGCAGAAAGTACAAATAATTAAGGTTCTAACATGAGCCTGAAAAATCTTTAGGTTTAAAACGAAAATTCACAAAGGCTTGTCAGAAATACCTTTGGAAGTGCGATGAATCGAATTCAACACCTAAAGACGCTCTCGGCCTATAGGAGTATAATCGTATTCCATCGAAATATGAAATTTAGAAGAGATGCTTCATTTAGTAAAGCAAAACTGAAGGATACAGCGTCTACCAATAGGAATGACGTGATTTTGACAGATCGTGGCGGCCATGTTTGTTTACTGATTTGTGTCAAATTTTGTCAGTGTAAATGGCAGTGGTTGCCATTTCAACATGTCATGCTTCACTTTGGTATAACGCATGGAAATTGTCTAAGATTATTTCACGTTCTCTGAAAAATCATCTCCTCAGATGAGACCAGTTTTTGGCTTAATGGCTTCGTACAAACAAAATCGTAGCTTTTGGGATAAGTCAAAGCCTTGTGTGATTCAGGAAACGCAATTGCATCTCCAAAAAATGAACATTTGGTGTGGATTTCTTTCGAATTGAGGCAGGAAATGCCTAACCATCAATAGCGAGCGTTAAAACGCTATTTTTAACATTTTTTTCCACAAATTGATGAAGTCGTCTAATCATGAGGATATTGCGTGCAAAGTTTGGCGACTCGTTAATTTCGAAAAATGGCCCACTCAAATTCCCACCCAGATCATGCGATTTAAAACTGCTAAAAATGATCTCTGGAGTATTTTAAATGAAAGATTTACGCCAATGAATCAGGAAAGCTCTAGGAGTTCGAAGACAACATTCAGCGCACTATAGCCAAAGCACCTGGATAAGATTGTATACCCAACAGAGCCCTGAAGGAAGCTACAAGCTCAAATCCTCAACTGTTTGCTAAACTGTGCAACACTTCTATAAAGGAAGAGCTGTTTCCCGACTCGTGGAAAGTACAGCTTTTGGTTCTCCTCCCAAAATCAAAGAAACCACCTGAAGAAGCTTCCTAGTAACGATCTCTGTGTATGCTCGACACAATGGGTAAAGTGTACGAAAATATAATACGAAACCGCTTGAAGTTAGCAATCCAGGAAGCCGGTGTGTTATCAAAGAGACAATACGGCTTTATCCACTATTTATGCACTACGAGAAGTCGTCGATACTGCGAAATGTGCAGTAAGTGGCAAAAGATGGAAAGATGGTACAGAAAAGTACTGGGCGATGTCAATAATGCGTTCAACACTGCAAAATGGACACACATAATCTGGATGAAATACGCGCCCCTGAATACCTCAAAAATATTATAACAAGTTATTTTAAAAATAGAAGGCTGATTTTTGATGCGGACGAAGGCTCGAGTGGAGTACCCCATACCCCAATGGTCAGTGTTAGGTCCACTATTATGGAACCTCATGTATGACGGGGTCCAAAGGACGTGAAACTAATAGCATATGCGGACGATCTCATGGTGGTTAAACAACTAGTCGATCTAAGAAATGAATGCAATGAGCTCTTAAAAGGTCTTCATTCGTTAGGTTCTCTTCTGTGAGTCTGGAACTGGCTGAGCACAAAACAAAAGCTCTAGAAGGTGGAAAAATTAATAGAGCTCACCATAGGCGAGTGCGAAATGACTTTACAGCCGCAGCTGAAGTACCTGGGAGTAATATTGGACTCCATATTGAAATTTAAGGAACACCCAGCTTATGCTTCCGGTAAAGCAAACAAAATTTATAATGTTCTATCAAGAATGATAGCCAATAGGCGCTGCGTGCGTTCCAGCTGGCGATAGATATCGGCAAAGACAGAGGAGAAGAACAAGAGCATCAAAATGTGGCAACAGCGATGACAATCCTCATACAAAGGGCGCTGGACCAACATTATTATACAATTCGGCATAATATGAGCGCTAATCGCCTCGGTACTCCAAAATTTTGGATTTCGGCATTTCAATAGAAGCATTAAAAGAGTTTCGAAAATATCCTACTAGCAGCTAGAAGTACTAAGGTTACCAAAGATACCCACAAACTGGCTTCTTTAAGACCAACTTCTGGAATGCAGCGCTCAGCTCGTTCTACAAATACATAATTTATTAAAATAAAGTTTAGTAACCACGTGCGCAGGGGGTGCAACCATTTAAGGATGTTACACGAATGGTATGCGAAGTATATATTTACATAAGCAAGTGCTGTGCGCGCTCGACATTTTATGCACCCTTCGTCATATTTTAATTAGAAGCTAATTAACTGTCAAAAATTATTCCCATTGGGTGCATGTCGATGTTACGTTTTTTGTTGTTATTGCTTTTTTTTTGTTTTTTGGTATTAGCACACCAAATTGAGGAGCATTTGCCTCACCAGTCGCAATGGCGAATGCTTGGAATTCCTGGGTGTTCTACTTCACAGTGAGTGCGTCACAATTGTAACGCCCAGAACGGCAATGCCATATACGGGCCGCCACAGCCATAGCCAAGCAGCCAAAGCCAGGAGGTATGGTGGACGACACTAATGCGAAGGCAATACGAGCAGACAGACATTAGTGGCGAGCGCGTAGAATATAACAATATTATGTATTAAAGTGCATGCTATATGCATATGCATGAGCCCCACAGAGCGCGAGTAAGTGGTAACCGAAAATAATAACAACAAAAACCAGAACAAACAAAAAAATTATAAAAATAAAAGCGCAATGAAACGAACTAACAAACTAGCAGACAATATGAAATTCGTACGCTCAAAAGCGGTTCACATATGCATGTATCTATATGTATGTATGTATGGATGTGCGTTTGTACGAATGTGTGCCGATGAATTGGTAGGGTTTGGTGATATTAATGCGGTCCTGTCCGACTGGCAAATGAAAGTCATCAATCAGCGCAGACGCAGTGTAAATCCAGTCACACTGCGCGCATGCGCACAAAAACACTCACACACACATACACATACACAAACACGCGTGCACTCGCCTGGCTTTTATGTTTAATGCAACAAGCGTTCGAACAACACTGGGGACACTTCTGTTCTGCTATTGTATTCAAGTTGTTATTCTTGTTTGTGTATTTGTGTTGTGCTGCTTGTGTTTGTATTGTGCGCGCCGAGCGCCTGGTAGGCAGGTGGAGGAGCATGTTTGCGGGCAATGATTGGTGCTTGATGGCTTTTGCTAAGCTTTGCCTCAAAATGCTTGCTGCCGGCGTGTTGTTATTGTTGGGATGCCGCATGTGTGCCGTCACATATGCAAATCCACTTCGATGTATGTATGTGCGTGTGTGTGTTGTTGAGAGTACTTGCGCGCATACCTCAGCTTTGCTGGAATGTTTGTGTACATTAAGAAGTGGGCAACACGAGTGAGTGAAGCGAGCGAGATTAGGGCGCCATTTATGGTCCATTTGAACGAAATATTGCCGTAATAGCAGTGGCAATGGCATTCACACATTTCAGGAAGTCAACAAATGTGGCAAAAAATATTGAAGCTGCGCTCGCGTATGCTCTTGCCGAGTTCGCATGTTGGTCGTTGACGATTGAGTAAGCAGTAAGTTGGTGGAATTGTAATAAAAATTATAAAATAATAATAAATTGTAAAAGCTTGAGCTAGTCATCTTAATTAGTGCTGAAAATTGCTTCATCAAATGGCCTTTCCAAGGTAAATCAGCGCTTCTTATTTTTCTACCGATAGATGGCGCTGCGTTAAAAACTTTTAATATTCATTCGTAAAGGTCCTACCGCACTTTGGTCCATTTCATGTCATATTTCCGCTTTTTAAATTGTAAAGAACAAAGGGAGACCCCAAAACCTGCGCCAATTACCGTGGGATAAGTCTCCTCAACATCGCATATAAGGTTCTATCGAGCGTATTGTGTGAAAGATTAGAGCCCACCGTCGACAAGCCGATTGGATCTTATCAGTTTGGCTTTAGACCAGGAAAATCAACAACTGACTAGAAATTCACCATGCGCCAAACATTGGAAAAGACCCGTGAAAAAAGGATCGACACACACCGTCTCTTCGTTGATTTCAAAGCTGCTTTTCACAGCACGAAAAGGCGCTGCCTTTATGCCGCGATGTCTTATATTGATATCCCCGCAAAACGCAAAACTAATGCGCATAAGTAAACTGATATTATCGGGGAGGACCTCTCCGAGCTGTTCGATAGCAAACGAGATTTCAGGCAAGGCGACTCCCTATCGTGCGACTTCTTCAAGGCACTGCTGGAGAAAATAATTCGGGCTGCAGATATGAATAGAGAAGGCAATTTCTTTTACAAGGGTGTAAAGCTGCTGGGCACGCCGATGAAATCGATATCATTGGCCAAAACAACCGCGTCGTTAGTTCTGCTTTCCCCTTACTGGATAAGGAAGCGAAGCAAATGGGTCTAGTAGTGAACAAGGGAAAGACAAAATAGCTCCCAAACAAACAGTCGTCGCACTCGAGACTTGGCTCCCCGAAGGGATGAAAAGACCATCTCTAAGAGTACTCGAAGGGGGAAGCGGGGAAAGCAGAGGAAGAGGAAGACCTCCACTGCGTTGGAAAGACCAGGTGGAGAAGACCTCGCTACGCTTGGAATCTCCAATTGGCGCAAAACAGCGAAAAGAAAGAACAACTGGCGCGCTGTTGAAAATTCGGCTTTATAACCGCGTAAGCGGTGTCTACGCCAATATATAAGAAGGACCACAATTATCAGAGAACAAAAACCATTCTCAAATAATTACTGAAACGCGGAACTAAAAGCCCAAAGAAAATGGTCTAAGGCAGAGGAATGAAGCTCAGAAGGAAAGACCCGAACCGATAAAACGATTTCATAAAATTTGAGAAATTTGGTTTATTTAAGATTCTCTAACAAAATAAAAAAATTAATGGTTACAAGAAAGATATCAGAGCTTTAGAGCAACTGTTATGGATCTACGCTACACTTTTTCGGTATTCTGGTAAAGGAACTCGACGCTTCTAAGATTCGTAGAAAATTTTCGATTTTTGTTTTCTTAAGAGCTGCGGTAGTGGTCGCTAAAGATTACTGATACTAAAATACAAGCACAAAATATTTTCTAGTCAAACTATTCACCAGATACTTATACTTATTCCTGGAATTTACTGGGTAATCATTTTTTATGCTCAACTGTCGAAAGTTTCATCAGCAGCAAGCACTGCCGAAGCCAATATTTTTCACTCGCCAACAGGTTTTAAAGGAAAATACTGATCTTGGACTGATCTTTTTAAACAAACCTGCACAATCTTTTTATGTTCGTGTGAAGTTTGATTTTCATATGTGAATTATTGTGTGTTTGGCAGCTATGGAAAAAATTTAACGAGAAGTTTGATGGAAATTTTGTATTTTCAATGGCATCGCGACTACAGTATCATTGAAAATAATGCAGACGCGTTTTGGGGAGTTTACTATGACTCTATTAGGAACACAAGTATTTGAGTGGCAAAAAGCAGTGAAGTTCATGAAGTCATCGAATATATGAATACTGTCAACGCTACAGTTTTTCAAAACACCTGAATCTGCAAAAACTACGTTGTGGTCACAAAAGAGATACTTGACAACGTGGCTGATGCTAATGCATTTGCTGAATATATGGTCCATTCAGCAAACGCATTACTACTGGTGACAATACGTGGGTTTATGAATATACCGTCAAACCTGTGCCACAATCTACCTGTCTACCAAGAGTGGTTCACCATGAATTCGTTCCACAGGGTCAATAATGATTATTACTTGGTCGTTTTGAGGCGTCTACGTGAAGCAATTATTATTATTATAATCAACGTTTAACCTCCTCGCGCCCAACCGCCGCGAGAGCCATATTCGCATACGTGCGGAATCAGCCAAGTCATGAAAGGCAAGATAGTTTTTTAAGGGGTCAGTAGAGTAGTATTTTTTCAAAAAAAATTTTTTTTTTGCATTTTCTGTTCCCTTATACCCTTAGAATTAATGTAGAAACCCACTTCACCATTGGAAGGTTTCGAAAAAGGCCCAAAAATAATAATACCGCTCGACGTTCTGAGCGCTCAGATAAAGAATAAAAATTTCTATGAAAAAAAAATTTCAAAAAAACAGGCCAGATTACCCTACTGACCCCTTAAGCGTCGAGATCTAAAACTGCTCAGCTACAGAAATTACGTTATAACCAATTGTTACGATTTTATTTATTGATATAATTAGTCTTCTTAATTTCGAAAGTGAATCGGATAAATCAAATGTGCAGAAATGAGTATTAAAATTATTTGTGCTATGCGAGGGAAAGGTTCGTAAAGTTCCAGATTTGATCTACAAGATTTTAACAGTAAGGCTCTAAACTGCCGTGAAAAGCGAAACGGGATATTAAATTTAACTTCAGACATGAGAAAATAACTGCTAACTGTTCCATTCAAAATTTTTACTAAGAATATACCATAACATCAAGCATTTCTCTATGACCAGTAAGTGTAGACAGATTAATAAATTTTAAACGACTAGTATATGGAGGAAGACTCAACCTAGAATCCCATCGAAAATGCCCTAAGGCGAAAAGTAAAACCAACTCTAACTTCTGAGAATGGATTTGGTAACTACGGTTCCATACAACAGAGCCATATTCCAATATAGGTCTAAGTAAATGTGTAAAAAGTGTTGTAGTAACATACGGATTTCTAAATTCTTTAGACCAACGTTTAACAAAATTTAATATGAAGACTAAAATTGAGCTTAGGGTCCATAGTAACTCCCAAATCAATAAAGTAAATAGTCGCTTATTATATAAGGAAATCCAGATCTACGAGAAAAGCACATTGGTTTACAAATTCAAGTAGATTTCCCTTTACGAAATCCATGCTGAGAAGAAGAAATTAACGGAGACATCGAAAAAGTTATATCGTGTGCAATGATAGCTTCAAAAAGTGCAAGTATAACTGATAGTTGTGCAGTACCCCTATAGTTTTCAATGCATGACCTAAATCCACTTTTATGTAAAAGGATTATAAATGAATGCTTGTCGTAAATGACCGGATTTGTGGACAGACGGCCTATGGACTCACCAAACATGAATCTAGAGTCAGCGCTCAGCTACCGCGTTCGCCAGATTTTGCTTCCTGCGCTTTTTTTTTTTGTTCTAGAAACTGACAAATTTGCTTGTCCAAAGTGCCGTTAGCCCATTGGAGCCATTAATACCTTTTTGCATGCATGGGTAATTCGATTAAGCGTCTTGCCTCAATAGGAGCCTATTTTGAAGGCCGCGGCCGTTATTCTAAATCAGTTGAGATCTTTTTGGAAGAATTTCAAGAAAGAATCCATTACTCTCTGAACACAGTCCAAGAAACCACTTGAAGTTTGCAAAGAAATACCGCCATTGGCTAGTAAAAGAGTGGAAAATAGTATTATATTCTGATGAAAGCAAGATAAATAGAGTTTCTTCAGATGGAAAAACGTATGTCCTCTGACCTCGTTGCAAAGAATTGGACCTCAAATACACTAGGCCAACGTTAAAACATGGTGGCGGCTGCATAATCATTTGGGGTGCCATGCCATGGCGAGGTGTCGGGCTTATTTGTAAAATCGATGGGTGCCTGGACCAGATCAAATACATGTCAATCATGAACAACGTAATGTTACAGATTGTGTGCTGATGACAATATGCGCGTAACGAGGATTTAACAACAAGATAACGACCCGAAGAATACCGCGCGTGATACAAAGAAATGTTTTCAGGAAAACATGGTGACCTAATTAGACTGGCCTACATGCATCCCGGACTTAAACCCAATCAAAAATCGTTGGTCACATTTGAAGAAAAGAGTCGTTCACATAAAAGTTGGAAATTTCCAAGAATTATACGAAAAACTTAAAGAAGAATGGTGTCACATTCCAAAGGACATCTGCAAAAGTTTTGTAGAGTCAATGCCTCGTAGATGTCAAACCATGATTCACAAATGGAATGGGTTTACTACCAAATACGAGTATTAACTTTAAAACCGAAATGAAAGCATTTTTCCAAAAAAAAAAAGCGTTGTTAATTCCTTGCACGCATCACTAATTTATTTAATGAAGATCTTAAACTTCATTTGCTAAAAATTTGCTAGACTGGCGGGTTTTTTAATAGAGCCGCTACAAAAGTAGAACGATAGAGACAGCAAATGTCGCCATATTTTCTCGCTCTTTTGACATTTCTCTTCTGTAAGATTTGCCATTTCTTCATGGAAATATATACGATCAAAAAACGAGTCGGAATTCAATTTATGGTCGGCATAATCGCCCTGTCAGATTAACAATTGAGCGTCTAATGAAAAAAATTGAATCCACAGGCACAGTATAAAATGTTCCCGTGCGAGTGAGACAAAGAAGTGCCCGTAGTGTCGGGAATATTGCTGCCGCTAGCGCATCAATTGAGGAAGACCGAAATCAGTCTCTCACACGTAGTTCTCAAGCGTTGGGCAACTCTGTAACGTCGTTTTGGCGGATTTTGTGAAAAGATCTTAGCCTACATTCTTACAAGATCAAATTGACGCAAAAACTGAAGCCGCTTGATCACCAGAATCGTCGTATGTTTGTGAATTGGGCTGAGCAACAACTTGAAAATGATCCGGATTTTCATCGAAAAATCATCTTCTGCGATGACGCTCATTTTTGGCTAAATGGCCTCGTCAATAAGCGAAATATGCGTTATTGGTGTAGCAGCAATTCACACGTACTCCATGAGTCTCCATTGCATCCCGAAAAAATTAAGGTTTGGTGCGGTTTATGGGCCGGCGGCGTCATTGGCCGCACTTCATCCTTGATGATCAAGACCAGCACGTTACTGTGATTAGGAATCGCTACCGCTCAATGATAACCGAATATTTTTGGTCCGAATTGGATGAATTGGACTTGGACAATATGTGGTTCCAACGGGACGGCGTCACAAGCCACACGGCGAAAGTCACAATCGATTTATTGAAAACCAAATTTGGTGAACGTGTCATCTCACGAAATGGTCCAGTCAATTGGCCGCCACGGACGCCGTTAGACTATTTCCTGCTACATCAAGTCTATGGTCTATACCAACAGGCCAGCGACGATTTAATAATCTTCGTATGAATATCGAACGTGAACTTGCAGCAGTACCGGCCGATTTATGCTTGAAACCATCGAAAATTGGGTTCAGCGTCTGGACTTCTGCAAGTGTGCCCGTGGTGGCCATGCAAAAGAAATCGAGTTTCATACATAATGGCATCGAATGTACTTTCGCAGAAATAAAGAATTTCATTGATATCTCAAACCGTTTTTGTTTTATTTAAAAACTTTAGTTACTTTATATCAAAGTCTTACGAAATTTAGCAAACAGTTATAGTCATTACTGTACTTTCCTTGCAAGAACTGCAGATAACGCAGCTGTGCGTAGCGACATTCCTAAAATTTGCTTAAATACCTACATATATTTGTACGGGAAGTGTGTATGTATATGCACTCAAATATATATACGCCCATATAAAGGGTATAAAAATATGTTCTATGCCTTCATCTAGTTGATATTTTTACGACTTTCGGTCACAGCCTTAGCAATAAAAACAAATTTGTCGCTTCGACGCGTAGACACCAAAAATTCAACACGCTTCCTAACACTGCATTTGACATGCATAAAAACGCCATTCCGACATTCACATTCACAACAAGAAAGTATTAAAAATTTGTCGTAAAAGCATCACTGTTGCAATTGCATATTTCATTGTGCCGCAGCGCGGAGACGCGCGCGCTCAATCGGATGGACGGATGAACGAATGTGGACGTATGTCAGGCCGGTCAGCCCCAATTGGGGGAAAACATGCGGCTACGTAGTCGTAGTCGTCTTCGTCGTAGTCCGCGGCGGCGTAGTCATCCATGCAGTCTACTAAGTACCTATACGGTCTATTAAGTACACCATACGGCGTGTTAGCAACGTTTTATGGCATAAAATGCCGCTTTACGATGTGCGACGGTGACACCCAATTTTTTGTTTTGTTTTTCTGTTTTTTTTTCACCGCGGCTCTGTGTTGGGTAATAAACATTTGATCCCAGCTAGATTTGCCAAGGCAAAAAGGACGAAAATTTAATGTGGTAAAATTGTTGTTGTTGTTTTCACCCATATTGTTTTTGTATTTTTCTTCTACCATTGCGAGCGTGGCATTTTGTTTTTTTTGTGGGCAGAATACACCAGCATATCCCGTAATATGCAAATAGATATTCTCATGCAAATGCGTCAGGGAATTGTAAATTAAGCTGCGCTTGAGGTACGATCCTCATAGGTTTGGTGTACTTAAAAGTGGTGGCATCACCACATACAATGTAATGTGCGTGCAATATTTTGTAATTTGAACGCATAAAACGCGATAAAAAGTATTTGCATATGCAAGCAGCAGCAGCACAGGCAGGAGAACACACGCGCATGCGCACACACGCACACTTGTGTGTCCACAATCCGCACAGCCCTTTCGTGCCACAGCGTTTAAGCAAACAAATAACCGAACAGGTTTATTATTGTATTTATTCGTGTAAATCAATCAATCACCGACTTATTGCATGTCCCCAATTGCTCACGCACAAGCCAGCGGTCGCGCCCTTGCAATTTTGGTGAAATGTCATTGATTTTTTCGGAAATTTGTCGCAACTCGCTGCAACAGCGGCGGCTTTTGTTTTACTTCAAACAATGTGAAATCAAGTAAATTAGCGTTGCTGTTACAAAAACAACAAATTCTTGCACAACAAACATTTTAATTAAGAGCGCAGCAATTAGTACGCGCAAGGAAATGAACGAAATGTGGATATTCGCGAAGTAAGCGGCTGCATTTGTCTGTTTGTCAACCAAAATGTGTATTTATACACACATATACATATACATGTATATAGCTAATTTAGCGCTGTTATCGATAAGCCACTTCGGTTTCGACAAACTTGCGGCGTATCAATTACTAAGCAATGCCTTGCGCGCATTTTCCACAAATTGCGGCAGAAAATTACAAGTCTTTAAGATCTAATTACAAGCGGTTGAGATTTCAACTATTCCTTTGGAAAGCTCAGTTATTTCTCAGTAGTGGATACAAAGATATCAGATATGTTGTAGTGAACATTTACAGCACTATTTAATGGCGTATATAGACCAGAAGAAGAACTGAAAAACAGCGTCGCGTTAACGTCTGTGAAACATTGCTTTCCGACTACCAGGTTGTCATAATGCGTCTTATTACTGGCGATGAGTTTTGGATGTATGCTTACGACTCGGAAACAGACGATCAATCGGCCGAATATCATGGCAAAGGTGAGCCGATGCCAAAAATACACGTCAAAGCAGGTCAAAAGTCGAGGTAATGTAGACAGTTTTCTTCGATTATCGAGATGTGTGGCATTCCGGCCAAACTGTTACAAGGAATTTCAATTAAGTATTATGCGTTGTTTGCTTGAAGCTTAGGTGAATTCCCCACAAGGACCTTCGGGTATAGCTTAATTAGTACAGCATTGGTGGATGACATATACCCGCTTTATTTGGGAGAGAAGAATCAATATCACACAAAAAAAAAGATAGTCGACAGCGCAGCTGCATGCAACTCGCCAGTGGAACCAACAACATCTATACAGACGAATAAAAAATTGCGAATAGAGTGGAAACTGGAATCTATATAGCGCTGGATCTAAAGCAATCCCATCAGCTTCCGGAATACTGCATTGTCTTCCAGGCGGAAACCTTTGCTTCCAGAAAGGCGACTGAGATAGCTAACGCAGGAAAGGGCATAAAGAAGACCAATATATAGGTCTATAGCCGGACGGCATTTAAGACAAAAATCTCACATCGCATTACGTCAGAGAATGTCCTCAGAAGCAGGGAGGCAGTAGATGTAGCGGTTGTCGGAAAGCGGCTGCATATACAATTATATTGAGCTCCAGGCCACAAAGCAATACCGGGAAACGAAATACCTGATGAGATTGCTAAAAGTGCCATCCGTGTGGCTACCAAACCAGTGCAGGATATACGGATGGCAACAAAAACAATATACAATTAAATTTCCGAAAGGGTAACAGGCGGATAAGGGTTAGATGTAATTCCTTATGTACATGCAGGATCGCTACGATCATATACGAGAGCCTCGAAGGAAAACTCGCATGCATTTTACTCACACGGTTTTGAAAGGACTGCAGGGTTCAGTTGTTAAGCTAACGACAGGTCACAACCTAATAGCGTCACATGCGAGTCAGATGGACATGCTGATAGTGCAGGAAAGTAGGCATGAGAGGGACGCTGCAATACCTCCTATGCTTCTGTCTAGCCTTAACTAGAAATCGTCTTAAATATCTTGGAGTTTCGCAGTTCAAGGCACTATAAATATGAAGTATCATAATTATGTAGATATCAAATCGCTCTTAAAGTTCGCAAAAACATTGATGTCCTGTATGACGAATACTCCAGCTCAAATTTAATTGATCATCCATCTGGCATTACTACGGAACAGTAAGTCTATGAAAGGCATGATAGCCGACCAAACCTAAACTATTAACATTCCTGACCGCAGACAGAGGCTCAAATAGACTGTTGAGAAAGCTAGCCAGTCGGCAAAACAAGCAAAGTAGGCTTTTTGCAATTGATGAACATGTGTTTCGCGCGCTTCGCTCAACTTATGATCAACATAATCGCCCTACTGAGCGTACCATTCTCAGCACCATCACCCGTCTTGAGATCCAGCATAAAGCAGGCGTTGCTGACAGTGTACACAAAGACCGAGGAGAGTAGACTCGGCAACATTCGCAGCAACTCAGACTGACGTATGATCTTAAATTGAAAGCGTACAAAATAAAGCTGGTGCAAGAAACTGAAGCCGCTCGATCTTCCAAAACGAAAAGTTCCTTCTTCCAACGTTTTCAAGAGATATTTTGTTCAGCGATGAGGCCCGTTTCTGGCTCAATGGGTATGTAAACAAGTTAAATTGCCGTATTAGGGAAGAAGAGCAACCAGAAGAGATTCAAGTGCCGCCATTTCATCCTGAAAATATAGCGGTTTGGTTTGGTTTGAAGGCCGGTGGAATCATCGGTCCATATTTTTTTAAAAATGATGACGGTGAGAACGTAACCGTCAATGGCGAACGCTATCGCACCATAAAGACCCTTGGACCAATGTTTCTTAATAGCGATCACATCGCCTCAATTGCACCCAGCAGTATATTGGAATTTATCAATATGCTGGGGCTAAGTGAGTCGTTGTGACTTGGTAGAGGGCACAATAGACCTTAGGTCGCGGTGCAATCCTCATTTATTTATCTAATCTATCTGACCGACTATTTGATACATGGAATTGAAGCTCGTGATCTCGATGATATTTGGTTTCAACAAGACGGGAACACTTGGACATTTCGGTGGGCAGATAATTTCACGTTTTGGGCCGGTCGATTGGCCACCAGGATCGTATGACAGCTCTATGTATGTTATAGCCTTCGATGTCGGCGGTTCCGCCAAATGAGCAGCTTCTTGGCGTGATAAGGAGGTGTATCAAGATTCATATCGATATCTTAAAAACAGAAGAACAGACAGACGGACACGGCTAAATCGACTCAGGTCGAAATGCTGATCATTTATATAAACATTTTATAGGTGCTCCGACATTCCCTTCAAACTGTTACAAACTTCGTCGAAAACTCTTCAGGGCATAAATACGCTCCGATTGTTTGCAGACTTTTAGCGAAAGTATCGATTGAAGAAATGATAAATTTTTTAATCAAAAATATAAATAAATACGCATTTCCGGCAAATATTAAAAATAAAAAATAAAATAAATCATAACGGTAAGCAGAAAAATCGATTTTTGTTTGGATCGCTAACAATTTTTGGTAGTAAATGTTGATAAAACACTCAAAAGCCCGATTTCGAGTTTCTACGTAAATATCGAAAATTTATTTCGATCATAAATGTTCGAAAAAACATAAAATAGGCGATTCAATTTATTTTTAGCTGTTATTCGGAGAATTTAAATTTACGCACGCCAGCTATCTTATCGCTCACGACATTAAAATGTGTGTGTAATAAAATTTGTGCGAGTACACACATTCCATTTTGAGGGATAGTAAAAATCTCTGGCTACTGGTTTTTGTCTTTAATAACCAAACAAGCCATTTAACTATTCCGATCACTAAGGCAAGTGGGCCATAAAATATTTATATACTCAAAATATTGCCATAACTCACAAGCGGCCGCCGCCGAATAAAGTCGAAGCAAGTGTCGTGAAGTATTGATAACAATTAAATTGGTCGGCACATGCAGATGCCAACGAGTCACTGGCGGTGCCTGGAATATTAATGGGAGAGGGGATATGTAGATATGTAACATTGAAATGCATAAGAGTGCGCTGTAAAAAAATATAAAATATTGTGGAGAAAGGGAAAAAACCCATAAGTCAAAATGGTTATAAATAAGTACGCACATGACGCCACCGACAAAGCGAAAAACATGCATAAAAAGGTGATAAATATGTAGAGAATTGTAGAGAGAAGTGTCCACAGCAGGAAATCAACTGTCAATTACTTATGAAGTTTATGAATACTTCCGAATTAATTTTTTTTTATACTCAACCGGGAAAATTATAAATGTGTTCACACTCTTCTATTGGCATGCGCGACCGGGGGATGCCTATGCTTGTGTGTGTGCCACGCATATCATAGATACTTTAGAGCCCTTTACAGCCATCAAAGGTAGTAATTTTATAACCAAAGCATAAACACCACAGGACGCACATAGCTTCGTAAAGATCGTCTGTCACATTCGTAAGAGGTGACATGGGCATTAAATACTTTGTATGCTTGCGTAGGAATGTATGTACGCGGACAGCTCGATAAATCAGTGAGATTTTAGTATAAGATAACTGTAATTAATGCCTTTGTTTAAGTGGAGAGCGCTGTATTCATTCGAAGAGTTTTTATGATTAGGAAATGGAAAGTTAATGAAAGCGGCTAAATTTGATAGATAACGCTAGATGAAAATAAATTCATTATTCGTGCATAGTTTTAAGTTTTCTTTTCATTTGGTGTGGTTTCTGCATGGCGGGTGCGAAACCCAGCGCACAACCATTTATATAGCGAGTCGCTCGTTTCAAGATCGACGCTCGATCGCAGCCGCACCTCTGGTGAATAGACAATAAGACTTCAACGAATCCTTAAACCGAATATTTCGGAGTGGCTCCGCTGAAACTTCCTCTCTTTTAGGCGTCACCGCAGACTCCACACGGATTGGCCACTCCATCTTACACAAGGGTTACTCACGTTTTCAGGGTGCGCGGCGAGGACGCAAGACTGGGAATTGGGCATAGTCCTACAACTGTAACGGCTTATCCAGAAGCATAACTAAAAACCATTACACCTCCTTTGGAGGTTTTCGATGCAGTACCTACCGGCGGAAACAAAGAAAGAGGAAAACCTCCACTCCGTTGGAGAGATCAGGTGAAGAAGGACCAGGCTGCACTTGGTATCTCGAATTAGCAGTGAAAATAGTAAAACGACTGGAGCGCTGGCTCGGCTATAACCGCGTAAAGAAGAAAAAGCTTATTTTTAATAGCTACTTAAAGTAGGTCGGAATAGGTCTAACCTACTTACTTGAATAGTGGTTAGTTTTTTGGTGAGTTATGACAGTTTTAAAACCAGTTTCCTGTCTTCTTACATTAGAATGGGGAACAAATAAGACATCTAAGTTTATTACGATCACTGGAGGCCTTTTAACAAGACTTTGGTGACAACAAATGGCATATCAACGATTTATCGTGCGACTTCTTCAATCTAGAATTCAAATAGAGAAGGTACAATCCTCTACAAGAGTGTGCAACTACAACAGCTACCGCGCCTTTAGTTCTGTTTTCTCCATGTTGGACAAACAAGCGGAGCAAATGGGTCTGGTAGTGAACGAGGGCAAGACGAAATATCTCCAGTCGTCAAAAAAACAGTCGTCGAACTCGTGACTTGGCTTCCACGTAGATAACTTCGTCTATCTTGGAACCAAAATGAACACCAACAACAACGTCAGCCTCGAAATACAACGCAGAATAAAAGGCCAACAGGTGCTACTTCGGACTGAGTAGGCAATTGAGAAGTAAAATCCTCTCTTGAAGAACAAAGACCAAACTCTATAAGTCAATCAAGACATAGACGATGAGTCGACGTTACGAGTTTTCAAGAAATCCGTTCTACGGAAGATTTAAGGGCCTATGACAACTGCGAATACCGTAGTCAATGAAACGATGAGCTGTACGAGATATACGACGACATTGAAATATTTCAGAGAACTAAGAGGCAGCGGCTTAGTTGGCTAGGTCATGTCGTCCGAATGAATGGAAACACTACAGCTCTGAGAGTATTCGACGCCGTACCCGCAGGAGTAAGCAGAGGAATATTTCCACTCCGTTGGAAAGACCAGGTGGAGAAGGACCTGGCCACACTTGGAATCTCCAATTGGCGCCAAGCAGCGAAAAGGAAGAATGACTGACGGCTGTTGTAAACACAGCTAGTATAAGCGCGTAAGCGTTGTCTACGCCAATAAAGAAAAGAAGTATTTTATTTTCGATATTCTTACTAATAAACCATAAACTGGGAGACTATGTGACTCAACGTCATTCGTCATCCTAGGGTTTAGATTATTAATACCTTAACATCCAGCTTGCTGGTCAGTTATAGCAAACTTTAAGAAAAACCTATAACTATAACCGTCAAAATTTCGCCAATTATCTAAGTATTACAGAAAAAAAAACATAGTTTACATTTCTAATATACTGTCTATTAAAGCTTGACAATTTTTTTCCTTCGTAATTGAGAAATCCTCTGTAATATAATTGGCTTTTAATACTACTTATAGTACAAAGCACCACGACAAAGAAGCACACATCCCACCATATTCTTCTCGTCTTTTCAACATGTCTGTCTGGCTCGCCAATCAAATTTATGGCTGTTTGATTGTCTCCGCCATAAGAGCGACCCAAATGTGTGTTGCGCAAGCGCCGTGTAAGTAGTGTGACTGACAGTTAGTCATTCGGCGGCGTCAAATGTGTGTTGACGTACTCACACGTCTTGTGTCATTCGATAGAAAGCAAAAGTGTGGCAAAGTTATAAACTCGTTACCTTCAACACGTTAGCATTTGCAGCGCCAGTGCCGGCTGACATAACAGCGAGGGTATGCGGCGCTGACAACTAGCTGTCAGTTTAGTGTTGGAGAGCAGCAAAGCGAAGTTCACAAGGCGGAAGCAAAGAAAATTTTATTAACTGCTTCGTGTAATTTCGTTCGTTTGCTTTTTTTATGGTACTGTTATAATATACTTATGTTTTGACAAGGCGCCACTGTAGTGACATAAAATGTCAACAAATGCCCAAACGAATGTTAATGACTTTTTAAGTTGGCATATATTTATTTTTAGTGCTATTATTTTCATATAAATTTTGAGCATATTTTATCTAAGAGCTGGATTGAAGAGGTTTCTTTGAATTATACATAAAAATATATATTCACATATAATAGAGGTATATGTATGTATATCAAGAATCGGAATCGAGATGATAAATACCATTAACCTTAGAATTTTTAAAATGATAAAAAAATATAATGGAGAGATGAGTAGCAGGATAGATGGCAGATGAGACTGGACAAATATATCTGGCGAGTGGGCTCTGTGGTGTTCGAAAGGAATACTTTATTAAAACTTTATGTAATTCTTTGTGCGAGAGCTTTCACTGGCTAGAATATGCTACTCAATTCAGTCCAGGCTCTCCAGCTCTGAAAGTGAAAATAAGGTTTTATAAAATCTCCATTGAAGAATTCATACCTAACCAAAGTTGTAAAGGGCAGTGTTATTTAGCCATATAATTTCTTAGGCGGAATTGCATAGCAAAAATTTATTATTCTGAGAGTTCAGGTACGAAATTCGGCAGCTCTGTCAAAAAAAAAAAAAACAAATAAGGTAAAAGGCTATTAAAAACATGAAATCAATTACCAGGCCTATCGTGCTTGGCGGCTTTAACGCCATGGTGGACAAAAAGGTATTTTTGGCACAATGGTTGGTAAATTCAGCCTCCATGAGGAAACATCCCCAAATGTGTTGAGGCTCATCGACTTCGCTGGGGCCCGAACAATGGTTATCTGTGGTACTAGATTTCAGCATAAAAGAATTCATCAAGCTTCCTGGCTGTCGCCGGATCGAAAAGCTACCAAACATATCGATCATGTTGTTGACGAATGAAGGCGGGGAAGAACTGATAAGTAGCATGCATCAGCTTCTTTATAGAATATGATCGAGCTAATTTCGTCTATCTTGGAACCAGTATTAACATCAACAACAATGTCGACCTCGAAATCTAATGCAGAATAACTCTTGCCAGGTGCTACTTCGGACTGAGAAGGCAGTTGAAAAGTAAAGTCCTATCTCGACGAACAAAGACCAAATTCTGCAGAGTCTCTCACCATCTCCGTCCTGCTATATGGTGCAGAGGCATGGACGACGACAACATCTGATGAGTCGACGTTACGAGTTTTCGACAGAAAGGTTCGGCGAAAGATTTATGATCCTTTGCGCAATGGTCACGGCAAATATAACATTCTATGGGATGATGAGTTGTATGAGTTATACGACGACAGTGACATAGTTCAGCTAATTAAAAGAAAGCGGCTACGCTGGCTAGGACATGTCGTCCGAATGAATGAAAACACCCCACCTAAGAAAGTATTCGACGCAGTACTCGCCGGGGGAAGCAGAGGAAGAGGAAAACCTCCACTCCGTTGGAAAGATCAGTTGGAGAAGGACCTCTCCAATTGGCGCCACATTGCCAAAAGAAGAAACGACTGGCGCGCAGTTGTTAACTTGGCTATAACCGTTTCTACGTCTGTAAACAAGAAACGTCCCAAAAGAGATGTTTGACAACGTACCTGAGAACCCTGCATTCATCAAATGCAACACTGCAGGTGACTATACGTGGATTTAAGAATATGATATCAATACAGCCCCACAATCTAGCGAATGGCGCTCCAAAAATTGGGGCGAACAGAAAAAAACACTAATTCGCTCAAGGCATTGAAGTCCATCTCAGCCGAAGCTTACAGCAGGTATAAGAAAAATTAGACAAATCTTAGGCATGCTTGTAGGAGCCTACTTTGAAGGCGCTAATAAAGATTTGTACTAAAATACGTGAAAATGTAATTTTTTGGTCAGTCCGGGTCAAATTTGATCAGGTGGTTAGCAAAAAAAAAAAATTACTTTTTAAAATTTACATATGCGAAAATCATTTAAAAAAATTTTTCAAAATTAAAACTCACAAAAAACTAGAAAGACTTTTAATGTAAGAGCAATTTTCGCACACGGAGAACAATTTAAGTGTCAATACTTGTATATGCGAATGACATATGCCACAAAAACAAAATGTGCGTCTGTTACCAAAAAAAGAAGAAGAAGAATCGAACGTCGCAATCACACGAGTTATGCAATACAAAACCACGAGATGTCATGCCAGGAAGAACGATTAACCGTTTTATAGGCTAACGCCTGTTGCGCCCACAATTTGTAGCATATTGCGAAGCAACTGGATCGAGGCAACAATTCAAACAGTTCTAACAGCAGTTTGACATGTGCGCTGCAATGGACAAACCAAAAGAGTAAACACATACATACATATACATATATGTATATATACAACGACATTGATATATGTATATACATATATACACGCACATAGAGTGCGATATATTTAGATTTAGACTATTTGACTTTTTTATGTGCGTTTTAGCCTCAATTTGCTGTGATATTAGACTAAAAAGTCAAATCCTTGCATGCAGCGAAATATATATATGCATATATATATCGAGATTTGCACGCATAGTTAGTGCGACATTTGCGAAAACACACACACACACACACACACACACGATGCCTAAAAGAAGAGTTTTCCCAAAAATTTGGAAAAAACAGCGGTTGGTTCTTCTTCAGAAGCCAAACAAACCAGCGGGAGAGCACACACACACTCTGCATGATCGACACGATGGCCAAAATACTGGAAAGTGTGTGTGTGTAGAACGTCACCTAGAAGAAGAGTCTCCAGGTTTATCTGAAAATTGCAATTTGGATTCAGAAGGCACATCGGTCCACTCTGGACGCAGTTGGAAAAGTGACGGACATTGCTGCCAAGGCCATAGAGGGCACCAGATGGATGCATGGAGATAAAAAATACTGCGCTGTGGTCACGCTTGACGTGAAGAACGCTTTCAACTCTGCATCCTGGCCACATATACTGAGGGCATTTGTTGAAACACACCGGGTATCTTCTGAGGACAATTAGCAGCTATCTGTCTGACAGACTACTGTGTGTGTGTGTGTGTGGTCCAAAAACCTACATGGTGACATGTGGAGTACCACAATGCTCCGTACTAGGCCCACTATTAAATTGCTGTACGACGGGGTGTTACGATTACCGCTGCAAAAGAAGCACAGATAATTGGCTATGTGACGACATTGCCGTAACGATCGTTGCTAAAGAGCTCTTCCAGATACAAAACATATTTGAGACCGTGTCGAAAATCAAAGACTGGCTTACAGTACTAAGCTTCAGCTGGCAGGAGAAAAAACATATGCATATCATCACGAGCATGAAAAGGCAGAAACAGTCACACTGATGCATTGATGGATTTAACGTTGTAACGCAAAATTCACTGATACCTTGGCGTTATGATCGATACAAGGTTCAATTTCAAGGCGCACATTGAAAAGGCCTGTGGAAAGGCACTAAAGTGACTGCGGTCCTTTAAAATGGCAAACATTGGTGGCCCAAGTCAAAGGATGAGAGCTTTGCTGGCTAAAGTTAGCCAATCAATGCTTATGTATGCAGCTCCGATATGGGGGACAGCCCTTCGTCAAAAAACCTGTGTCAATATGGCCAAATATGTGTCCAGGCTATGCGCCCTTAGAGTTTCCTGTGCGTTTAGAACGGTGTCGCACGAGGCGAGATCAATTGGCCTTATAGCATATAATTTGTTAAGTAGAGTCTACTGTAAAACAAAAGCCATGAATAGGCGCCTAACGGCTGACGAGCGCAAAAAGGAGAGGAAGACAAGTCTCGAGGAGTGGCAAAAGCAATGGGACGCGGCAGACAAAGGAAGATGGACATACAGGCTTATTAAAATGTTTGGACTATTGACAGACAACACGGGGAGACAGATTTCTACTTAACGCAGTTCTTATCGGGCCATGGCTGTTTCAGGGAATACCTGCACAGATTTGGCCATGATGATCGAAACACACTGTTCGTTCTGTGGAAATGCCGCAGAAAACGCAGAGCACATCTTTTTCTTCTGCACGAGGTTTGCAGCGGAGAGAGAGACCATAGAAAACTTAACAAATGAAAGGATGACGCCCGACAGCATAGTTAGTCACATGCTGCGATCACAATTGGTGTGGGTTAAAATGAAAGAGTGGACTGCAATAGCGCTCCAGAACTCAAATAAAAAAGAAAGGCAGCGCAGAATGATAAGACCACATGAATAACCCTGGAGGTAGGTATTGAAGAGGCAGTTATCGCCCAGCTTGGTCCTGCGAAGTAGTGCTTAACGGCGGTCCCGCAGGTCTACAGCACAGCAGCCGGAGTTAAGGGTTTAGTACGTAGGCATACTGTTTCGCAAGTCCAGCATAGTGTTTTAACACTGTCTGGGCGTGATCCCGAAAGAGGTGTACTCTAGCGAACAATATGAATCGTGCATGCTACCAATCTCACCTTGGCAGTATCTTTAGAAGATTCCCCCTCCGAAAACAAAACAAAAAAAAAACACATTTATGCAGATTTGCCGGCACAATAAGCAAGCAAATGGATAAATGCAACTAAGCGCAGAAAGCACACACACATGAACATAGACACGGCTGAGCATGGATGTGTGTGTGTGTGGCGCATAGACGTAAGCACTTAGTTGCTTTTGTTACGGGCGCATTGCAGCTATGCGTTGCCGAGAGGCAGCCGAGCGACAGTTGCAAGCAAATCGGTTTGTAATGAACGATTGACTCGCAGGCAAAAGTAATTGGGAACTGTCATGCAATCTGATAGTGTTCGAATGCCAAATGGACATAAATTTGTTGTTACCACTCAGTGTGATTGCGCACTTGCGAACGTTTGAGTGCATGTGTGTGTGTGTGTGTGTGTTGCAAGGCTTAATCGGATATGTAGACATGTGTATACATATGTTTGTACATATGTAAATTGTTAAGTGACGGCATTTGAACTACAAACATGCTTATGTCTGTGTGTACATGCGTGTTTACAAGGCTTTTATCTAACTATTTACAGGCGCACATACCTCCATATACATACATACATACATATATGCATATATGAGTATGGACAACTGCAACTATGCAGTTATGCTGAGACATTTGTAAATATGCAATTAACACGCTTAATCGGTGACAAGCACACACACATACATACATGCAGGCTTGCACACACGAACTTCCATTTAAACGGCGACTTTCTGGCGTTTGATGCGTGCTCTCATTGACACTTTGGTCCATTTCATCAGCTCCATTACATTTCAATAATTTTTATCGCTTTCGTTCTTTGGTGTGAAAGGCGTGAGAAAGATTAATTGCTTCGTAGCATAGAATTTGTGTTATTTATTCAAGCTTATGTAGTGACGGGATTTTTTTTTTTTAATTTTGTTCCATTATACATATATAAAAACTTATGAAGAACTCTTAATCAAGATGAGTCGAAAATGTTTGGACTATTTGAAAAAATCCAATGGTTTATAGCTATGCTTGTATCATTTCTCAAAATCCAGCTTTTAAAAAATATATCGAAAATTTGCTGATCTTAAGAAATATTAAATTTTTGACCAAAAAAATTGAGAGTAAATATAAAAAAAATGGAGCAACAGGTCAAAGTCCCGGATCTGACACAGAAATGGCGCTACCAGAACTAAATCCATATGATTTTTAGCTGTCGGATCATTAGTTTGTGAATTATGTCATTTTGAGGGAGGCAACTTTTGTTATAGTGAAAAAAATGGATAAAAGGAATTTTGTGTGTTGATAAAATATTGCTTTTTGAAGGAAAAAAATACAGTTGAAGCAAAAACTTGGCTGATGACTAGTTTCCGGACGCTGCCTCAAGAAAATCAATTATCAGGAATTGGTATGTTACGTTTAGACGTGGCAAAATGAGCACCGAAGGCGATGAACGCAGTAGACGCTCAAAAGAGATTGTTACCGAAGAAAATATCAAAAAAGTTCACACAATTATTTTGGATGAACGTAAAGTGAAATAGTTCGAGATAGCAGACACTCTAAAAATATCAACTGAACGTGTATGGGTATAAGAAAGCTCTGTGCAAAGTGGGTGCCGCACAAGCACACTTTGGACCAAAAACAACGACGAGTTGATGATTCCGAATTTAGAATTATATTTATTGACTTGACCTTGAAGAAAGCCGCATTTGAAGAAAAGTAAAATCCCATTTCACCAAAACAATGCACAAATCAATGAAAAATACGGAAAATCCACGCATTGGGCTTCGAATCACTTCAGCATCCCCGTATTCTCCAGATCTTGTCCCCAGCGATTATTTCCTGTTTTCAGATCTCAAAAGAATGCCGGCTGGGAAGAAATTTTCGTCTAATGAAGACGTGATCGCCGCAACGAAGGCCTATTTTGAAGCAAAAAACCAATCGTACTACAAAAATGGCATCAAAAAGTTGGAGGGCCGCTTTAAGCAGTGAATCGGCTTTGAAGGGAACTATGTTGAACCGGGGACTTTTGAATTGAGTTATTTTCATGAAGATGCATAGATATTTTTAATTAAAAATCATACACTACCTATGTTTGTAAGATTTTTACTTTCTACAGTAAACGAAAGACTTAAGACACAAACCTGTTTCTGTTGCCTGGAATCAAACTAAAGCAATACTTTAATTATGACATGTGAAATAATCAGTGATAGGCTTTTCTAATTATTTTTTTTAGCTTTTTTATAATGTCACTTGGCCTTGTCAGTCAAATTATGGATATTTATATTATTATATTATTTATATTATCGAAAACGTCTTTTCGTATAGATGTCGTTGCAGTCGTATATCTCCGGTGCTACCAATCACATTGTGTCATACCAAGTAGTGTTGGAAAGGTGAGATTTTAAGCTTCATTTAACCAAAAAAACTTAAATTCGTGGAAGTTGAAAACAAGTTACAGCTATTCAAAAATGAGTTAAAATAATGAAGAAATTCGGTATATTTTGAAATTTTTGTATAAACAAAGGAAGAAAGCCACTCAAGCCACCAATGAAATGGAAATTTCGATTTACAATGATGGAATAATGTCTCTAGCGGAAAAATGGCAAAAAGTGTTCGACCAGAATTGTACATATTTGTTTATTTATTTATTAGTAAAAATAAGTTGAAGTTTGATTAGAAATACGAAATCCTTGCTGAGTTATATTTTACTGCATGTTTTAGTATAGGTACATATGGGAAAATAATTAGTGAAAAAGCCTTCCAACACATCTCAAATAACTAGACACTCAAGCTATGCGCGATCTACTGACAGTTCCGATTTTTGAATCAAACAATGTGAGGAACGTTTGATAAAACCTTAAGTTCATTTGAATCTTTGCTGGCAAATCCTGAAAACCAAAGTTATCAAACGTTTTTTTGATGTTATCAATTGACCAATTGAAAAATTTGCTTTAGTATTGTTGGACTTTTCAGCCAAATGTCATAAGCAAAGTCACAGAAAATTTGGCTAAGAGGATGCACCACTACCGATGGAAATTAGCAAAACTTTTATGCAGTCGAAAAAAGCATATAAAAATAGTCTTCCAACTTACTTTTAATAAACGAATCTAGCTTTCGTGTTATTTTTTTTCATATAATTAAATCATTTTAACAACTCATCTAGCGCTGTGGATTCCCTGAATTCATTATTAAGTCTCTACCAACTTATGTCAAAATGCTAATATGTATGTCTAAAGCATGTATACATGTGTACGAATACGCATTCCAATTGTAACTCATATGACTTAGCTAAAGCAACTCTCACTGAAGACTTAAGCAACAAACTTGTTTCTATTAAAAAGACTTAAGCGACGAACTTCAGTACTATTTTATCTCAAAACTGCAAGGAAATAAATATTTTAATTAAGAAATTTTAAAATTTGCCTCAACTAGTTATCTAGATATTACTTTCTTATGAATGTAAATATTTTTATTGATAAACAAAATTGTAAGAAAAGAAGAATAAATTGAAAAAACAAAAAAAAATAAATACTTTTTTTTACAAATGAAAATAAATTTGCATTTAAATACAAAAAATGCAAAAAAATAAAAAAGAAATGTAAATAAAAAAATTTACAATTTCTGTACTTTTTCAATTAAAATAAATAAAATAATTAAATAAATATTAATAATTTTCAAAAACACAGTTCAAATAAATAAATTTTGTAATTTTTTTTTAATAAAAAAATAGTCATAATTTTCAATTTGAATTTCTTTAAATTTTGAATTTTTTTACAAATGAATTAGAAAATAATATAAATTTGAATTACAAAAAAAAATGCAAAGAAAATGTAAAAAAAATTAAAATAAAAAATTACAAAAATATTAATAATTTTTAATTTGATTTTTTATAAATTTTGAGTTTTTTTTACAAATGAAATGAAAAAAAAAATTGCCAAGAAAATGTAAAAATATTAAAATTAAAAATTTACAATTTCTCCTTTTAATAAAAAAAATAAATATTAATCATTTTCAATTTCAATTTTGATTTTTTTTACAAATAAATTAGAAAATAAAATAAATTTAAATTACAAAAAAATTGCAAAGAAAATGCAAAAAATTAAAAAAAAAATTAATTTCTTTCCGTTTTAATTAAAAAAATAAATATTAATAATTTTCAATTTGATTTTTTTTTTTAATTTTCATTTTTTTTACAAATGATTTGAAAATTAAAAAAAAATTAATTTAATTAAATTAATTAATTAAAAAAAATTAAAAAAAATTAAATTTTTTCTTTATTAGTTAAAAAAATAAATTTTAATCATTTTAATTTTAATTTTTTTTTAATTTAAAATTAATTTAAATTACAAAAAAAATGAAAAAAAATGTAAAAAAAAGTTATATTTAACAAAAAAAATTTAATAAAAAATTTACAATTTCTTTCTTTTTTAATAAAAATATATAAATATTTATACTTTTCAATTAAAAAAAAAGTTATTTAGTAAAAAAAAAATAAAAAATTTAATATTTTTTAATGAAAAAGATAATAATAAATATTAATAATTTTCAGTTTGACTTTTTTTTTTTATAAATTGTATTATAAAATAAAAACATGAATTTAGATTAAAAAAATTCTAAAACTTTTGCAAAAAAATTTTAAACTTTATTATTTTTGATCTTTTTTATGTAATTAAAATAAATTAATATTAAAATTTTCAATTTGAATTATTTTCCAATTTTGAGTTTTTTTACAAATGAATTAGAAAATTAATATATATTTAAATTTAAATTACAAAAAACATGCAAAGAAAATTTAAAATATTAAAAAAAAATTAGTAATAATTGAAAATTATTAAAATTTAATAATAAACTTTTTGAATTCATAAAAAATATATGCATATTAATAATTTTCAATGTTATTTTTTTACAAAATTAATAAATAAAATAAAATTTTATATTTAAAAAAAATGCAAAGTAAATGAAAAAAATTTAATAAAAAAATTTACAATTTTTATTTTTTTTTTTATTTAACAAAAATAAATATTAATAATTTTTAATAAAAAATATGATAGATAAAAAAAATTTAAATTTCTTTTTTATTAAAAAAAATATTAATAATTTTCAGTTTGACTTATTTTTTTAAAAATGAATTATAAAAAAAATAATATTTTAGATTAAAAACAGGAAAATGCAAAAAAAGAAATTTAATATTTTTTTTTTTTAATTAAAATAAATTAAAATTAATAATTTTCGAAATGAATTCTTTTCAATTTTTAGTTTTTTATACAAATGAATTAGAAAATTAAAATATATTTAAATTTAGATTACAAAAAAAAATGCAAAGAAAATTAAAAATAAATTTTTTGAATTCATAAAAACATAAATGTTAATAATTTTCAATTTGTATACAATATATTATGTATATCTCTAAAAAGAAAATCGTTCACCACTCCAATTCGCATTAATAATTTATACAAACACACATTTATGACAAATCCGCAGCACTTAAGTAAAAATCCACGCCGCTAAAACCAGCGAAAAGCGCCATTAAAATCGGAACATACACCCAAACACAAACGCACAAACACACACACCGCTCATTATAAATCTCTCAATGCACGCCATCACACACACACACACAAACACACGGACATATGAGCGGCGAGTGCATGTTTGCACACACATGAACATATGTTGTTAAGATCGATGGGATTACGTTGAAAGCGATGCAGGATAGACGTCTCTACCGTAACAATGACAACATAAACAACAACAACAACAGCAAAAGCAAAATAGTAAAACGAGAAAAGAAAGCACGACAGACAGCACTGTAACGACAAATGGTGTGTTGCGGATGACAAAAATATTAATGCATTTTCGCACACACATTTGTCGCACAATTAATGCAGTCTTCCAGTGTCGTCTGTCTGTGCGGTTCCAATTCTGCTCGCGTTCTTTATTTTCGTTTTAGTCTTAGTTGTTGTTGTTTTTTTTGCCTGTATCCGCGGAATATGCGCACAGCAAAGGGTTTCTGCATATGCCGTAGTGAATGTTGGAGAATGATGAATGGAGAAGACTGGTCTCGTAAGATCCCTTGTATAACTAGTGAGTGTGAATATCTTGGTTTATGTACTTGAAAAATCAAAATCCAAAAAAATATGGCGTCTGCAATTTAATCGCAATATATGAACTCAAAGCAGAAAGTGTAGAGCCCCCAGAGGTGATCTCGTGACTGATGTCCAGAGCATACTAAAATTATGGAGGGAACACTTCTCCAGCGTGCTAAATGGCCGTGAGAAAGCATAACACCAGGAGATGGTCAACCCAATTCCCCAATCGATGACAATGGAGCGAACGTGCCATTGCCCGATGAAGAAGTTCGAATAGCAATTACCCGCCTGAAGAACAACAAAGCGGTGGGGGCTGATGGATTGCCGGCCGAGCTATTCAAATACGGTGGTGAAGAACTGTTAAGGAACAGGCATCAGCTTCTTTGTAGAATAGAAACCATGCCCGACGATCGGATGAAGTTCACGACAGTCGGGTCTACGTAACCGGAACCGACCCGGATTTTTATCCGGCCAAGGACTGTCAACTCGGCTGAATTCTGCAACAACAACATCGGAATTGAAGTGTGTCTCTGTCCAATCCAAAAAAGAGAGACCCCAAAATCTGCGTCAACTACTGTGTGATAAGCCTTCTCAACATTGGATATAAGGTTCTAACGAGCATAGTAAAAGATTAGAGCCGATTGGATTTATCAACGAAAATCATGAGTGTGAAAAGATTGAGAAAGATCGAAACACACCATCTTAACAAACTGATTGACAGCACGAAAGGGAGCTGCCTTTATACCGCTATATCTGAATTTGGTAACCCCTCAAAATACGGCTGTGTAAACTGACGTTGAGCAACACCAAAAGCTCCGTCAGGATTGGGAAGGGCCACTCCGAGCCGTTCGATACCAGACGAGGTTTCAGACAAGGCGACTCCCTATCGTGCGACTTCTTCAACCTTCTTCTGGAGAAAATAATTCGAGCTGCAGAGCTGAATAGAGAAAGTACAATCTTCTATAAGCATGTACAACTGCTGGCGTATGCTGATGATATTGATATCATTGGCATTACAAACGAGCCGTTAGTTCTGATTCTTCAGACTGGATAAGGAAGCGAAGCAAATGGGTCTTGTAGTGAAGGAGAGCAAGATGAAATATCTCCTGTCATCAAACAAACAAACTTCTCTCTCTCTCTCTCGGCTTGGCTCCCACGTCAGTGTTGACAGTCATAAAATCGAAGTCGTAGATAATTTCGTCTATCTTGAGACCCGTATTAATTCCAAGGAAAACGTCGAAATCCAACGCAGATTAACTCTTTCCAACAGTCGCTACTTCGGACTGAGTAGACGAACAAAGAACAAACTCTACAAGTCATTCATCATACCCGTCGTGCTATACATATGGTGCAGAGGCATGGACGATGACAACAGCTGATGTGTCGGCGTTATGAGTTTCGAAAGAAATGTTCTGCGGAAGATTTAATGGTATTTTATGCGTTCGCAGCGGCGAATACCGTAGTCGATGGAACGAAGAGCTGTACAAGATATACGACGACATTGAGGACGAAAATACGTCAGCTCTGACAGTTTTCCACGCAGTACCCGCCGGGAAAGCAGAGGTAGAGGAAGACCTCCACTCCGTTGGAAAGACTAGGTGGAAAAGGTCCGGGGTACACTTGGAATCTTCAATTGGCGTCGAACAGCGTAAAGGGTGGACCGCGTAAGCGGTGTCTACGCCAATAAAGAAGCAGAATCCAATATCGGAACCCGCGCCAACGATCACTGGGTTCTATTGGCATGACACATTAGTGAGCACTTCGACTCCCCCCATAAACTCACGCACACAAACATATATGTATTCATACTATGTATGTAGGTATGTATGTATATGCGTTCAAAAAGTCTACAGCGTCTCACACACCTTTCTGCCACTTGCCTTCTTGCCACATATGTGCGAGCTTTTATTGTTGTTGCGGCGGAACAGCACTCAAAATCAGCGCCAAAACCCACCACCTCGTCTTTGGGCTCCATATCAGGTAAATTATGTATAAAATATATACACGCAATACATATATAAATGTGTTTGTAGCTATGCATGTGTGTGTATGGAGCTATGTGACGGTATGAATGTGGCAAGTTTACTTGTTGGTATGTATGTATGCGCATATTTGCTTGACTTTGGCGCACTATTTGTTATTGTTTTTGTATTTTTGTTGCTGTGATTGTTCACATCGCTTTGCAGTTGTTCTTGTTATTGAAGTTCAAAGTTTGTTTGTTTGTTTGTTGTTTTTTATCACTTTTAATTCTTCGCGAATACTTTTTGCCGCGATTGTTGTTGTTGGAATTATTGTTATGCTTAGTCGATTTTACTGCCACCGCCGCTGTGTGGTGGCATTTTGTTATTATTGTTGTTGCTGATGTCTAAAGTGACTGGCGTTGTCGCATGCTGTATGCAACGCTCTTCCTGTTGCTCCCGTCCTTAACGCTGCCGACCGCGAAGCGCGGTCGGTTGTCACTGTGTGTCGTCGTCGTTGTGTTGTCGTCTGCTGCGGTTCAACATGCGCCAAGCATCTGAACGATGCACTTCAATGTCATATCGGATCACATCTCGTCGTATCGCATCGTTTGCCATAGCGTCCGCTTAGCGTCTTTCGGCGACAGGAGCGCTCGCGCCGGCGGACAAGCGCAGCGTACAGCGCTTTTGAGTTGAATCATATAAATGTATGTAATTTATATACGCGGACGGTCCGATAAGTACTTTGCTGCAGTGTCCGATTAAGCCACTATCGAAATTTCTCCCGAATCGGATTGATATTTTCGTTTTGAGCGCTTATAAGATTGAGCATGTCCGTGGAGCTTTGATTAATTAAAAAAGTTCTAAATCGGTCGATGATTCGATTCTAGTTTTGGATTGAAAATCGTGTAGTGAAATCAAAGACCGCTTGGCTGGGTTATATGGTGATTGCGCTCCTTCGATGACAATCGTTAAAACTGGTTTAATGGCCCCGAAACTGAGGACAACGTGACATCTTATGTGAAAACCGCCGATCCAAACCGCCGTAATCCAAGGATTCTGCCTCGTTCGTAATCGTCGGCGAAACATGGGTGCACTGGTACACAGCAGAGAGCAAGAAATAATCGAAATCATGAACTCAATCCAGCGAACTCGCTTCGGCTCAACTATGCTGAATTATTGTTGCTTTCCCACTATGGTAATGGCTAACAGGCCACCACCGTCGAAAAATGGCTAGTAGTAATTCCCACAACAGCCGGTTCTACGTTACCGGAATTGACCCGGACTTAATCCGGCCCAGGGCTGTACCTTCGGAGTTCGGAGAAAAATGCTCGAATTATACAAAAACTGATGTCTAACCATCCAGGCCTTTCTCCAGATCCGGCGCCGTGCGACTGCCTTTTGTTTCCATACTTGAAAAAACCATTCGCCCGAAAATGGAGTTGAATGAGGAAACCATTCCTACAGTTGTCTGCTTGGAGCGGAGCCGCTTTCTGGCAGTATCAAGAGATATACATACATATGTGTACGTCCAGCGAGCAATGAGTCTCCGCATGACTAACATGCCCAGTGAGCCGCACTTAAATAACACACATCTGCCTATGGTTCGACCCCGTCGAAACAGCACGTTTCAATCGAGTCTACGTAACCGGAACGAACACGGATTTTTGACCAAATTACGTCAGGAATATTTTCTTCCACTACAACAACAACAACCAGTACGTTTTCTAGGCCTGCCGTTTGATGATTTCGGCAACAACCAACTTGAACCTCCAGAAAACTTTTTTTCAGACGGTTGCAGAAAGTTAGTTTTAGATGGGTCAAGTTTTTCGAGCGAAAAGTCGACTTTGTACTGAAATAAATCGACCTTTTGCCAACATTTTTGCTTTACTTTTGCAGGCTAAACATACAACATACCGCCCTCGTATGCTGTACATACTTATGTACCATGTATGTATGTGTAGAATGGAGTGCTCCCATCTGCGTAGTGCAGATTTGTCGCAAACGATGCAAGTGTGTGCGGGCGGAGGTGTTTCATATTTGTCTGTCTGCTTGCCTGTCCGTCCCATTTGTCTACCAATCGACCAGCCGACACTGCCGTGACATAACAATGGTGTTATTTGTACGACTTTGTGGCACGGCGGCGCGTCGTAATCTGCGACAGCGACAGCTCTGCTCGCGATTAATTCGCCCATATGTACTGCTTTACGAATGTATGTACGTTTGTATGCTTGTGAGCTTTGTCGCAGCTTACACGTATCTCTTGCGCCTACATTGTGTTGATCTACGTTCCTCTTACCTCTTTATTCTCTTTAATTTGGTTGCAAGTTGTCAGTTTTAGATTGAAGAGGATCAATGAGCAGCGATCTGATCGCCGGTTTGCAAGATTCATTACATAAATATTTGCCGAGAGATGACAAAATTGTTTTCCGCTGTTTTTTTTTCTTCGTTTTCTTCTTGCCGTTATTGATGCGGCGTACAAAGGGCGTTCGGTTGGTAGGAATTGATCGGAACAAATTGCAACACTCGTCTTGACTTATGTACTAACATATCCATTATTTCTCGCTGCTTCTGATTGTCATTTATAGTGGCTGATCTGTGTCATATTTAGTGCATTTTACGCCTTTATTTGGGGCTTTTGACTGATGAAGATAAGACAGGAATATTTACTCTTCCTGCCAAGTTTGACGGAATTGGTCTCTTCAAAGCTTATTTAAAGTAATAATTGAAGAGTTTTAAAAATTAAAAAATGCATGATTGTATTATGAAAATTTTCCTTTCTTCTTACTATTTTAAAATACTAGCGACGCACTGGACCGCCAGATCTTATGAACAGTTCTCACGACGGTGGGATGCTCTGTTCCGTCGACAGTTAGATGTGCTCTAGCGTCGGATGTTATCTAACCTCCATTAGGATGGTAAGGGTTAGATCAGTTTACATCGAGGTCATCCAACGGTAGGTCCAGGAAACGTGCTATATCAACGGGGTCGCACCACAGGAAGGAGGGTTTCAGATGTGTAGGGTTAGCAGGGCATGCAAAACGGTGGTTAGTGCCATACAGTGACTCGTTGCACGCTGAACATATGTATGTTTGATATGTCAGGGTCGATTCTGGATAAGTAGGAGTTTAACCTGCTACAGTATCCAGAAGGAAGCTGCGCAAGGGTTACTCTTGATTCTCGCGGCAACTCGAGCTCGTCGTTTGCAATGGATGGTGGTTGGACTCCAAGTATGCCACTCACTGAGAGGGAGTCAGCGAAGGTGTTAATGACTCCACTGTGAATGACGGTCATTGCATGTCTGAAGTTTGCGTCCGAAAGTGTGGTCGGCGTATTGTTTTGGTTAATGTCGTCAACGTAATTGAGGCAGAACCTCTTGATGCTGCAAGAATGCGGGGCAATTCCCAAAACAGCCGATTCTACGTTATCGGAATTGACTCGGATTTTATCTGGACAAGGGCTGCCCTTTCGGAGATCTAACCTCGTTTGGATCGGTAAGTTTTTTCGACAATCGTATCTACGTAGACAACAAGAATCCCACTACTTAGACACACATGTGTCCCTGAAAATAAATTGGGGAATGCTTTCTGCCGCCGCTGCAACAAGAACGACCTCAGACTTTATAAACAAGTCTATCTAGCCGCAAATGTCTCAATTAAAGCGCAGAAGTACCTTACACCGAACTCGCAGCTTTATTTAACAATACCACAATTTTGAGCCGACGTAACCGGAATGGACCCGAATTTTTAACCTGAAAATTATTCTAGCTAACCTTGACGGATCACTTTGCTGAGACAAAGTAATCTTTGGAAAGTTAGATATAAATTGAGGTTTCCAAAGCGTCCTAATCCCTAGTGTGCTTTCCCTTTAGTCTCATATAGGCCCAACAAACTGGTAAATACCAGTCTACTGCAAGGTGGTATTGAGATATGTGATTCCTATTCGGATTCATGGATCAAAAGACCTTAATCCTGCGCCTGCAGGCCTCCTTGCAGCTTAGCATCAGGTGTTCGAGAGTTCCTGGCTCCTTGCCGCAGAACCGGCAGTTTGAGCTCAAAAGGTTCATAACATTTTTAATCTTAATGAAGTTGTAATCACTCATTAGCCACTTTGCATGGCACATGCCTGGGAGTTGTTGGTAATACTTCTTTCTGCCCTCTGTCCTCCTTAGTTCTTTCATGGTGTGAGGACCGAGCGCTAAATAGGGTTCCGTTCAGGTAGCAGTTACAGAGCGGTAAAGTTCGAGCGGCCAGTTGATTTCCGGCAATACTCATATCAACTTGACCCAGGTGGACTTAGTGACAACTTAATAGGCTATTCAGCCGTACTATGTACTCCTGCACCAAGAGCTTTTAAAACTCGTAACCTGAGATCACTTTAAGTGTCACTTGGCTATCGCTGAGTAAGGCGATACTTTGCGATAGTTGCATTGGAGGTTCATCCAACTAAAAAATGTTCCCATCTTTCAGAAAATCAGCGAGAGGCTAGAGACAATGACAGAATCTTCCGAATATCTTATACCATTTGATCAAATTTAACCCGGACTGTTCCATATACATTGCTCGCCCGATAAATTTCTTTCCTAAATTGGTAGAACCTTTCTTTTACGACGCGACACGTTTGTCTGACGATTTTTACCATGGAAACAATTAAACAACAAGTTGACTTGAAATTTACTGTTTTCAATAGATCGTAAAAATAATGTAGATATGATTTGGAGAGTCTAATTTAACAAGAGCTCAAGTATTTAAGTGAAGGTCATCGAAAACCTGCCTCATGCAAGTCGTCCATCCACCTCCGTTATAGACGATAACACCGAAAAAGTTAAAGAAACATTCTTCTAAAGTCGTCGTGTTGACATCATAGAGATAGCAGAGAATATCAAAACATTTTGGTTAATGTTTTGGGTACAAAGCATTAAGCCAATGCTTAGTATAGCATTAAGACCTACTACATCTTTCACAGAAATGACGACGAATGGAAGTCGCCAAAGAACATATGTAGCTGACGAATCTGCTCTCATCAAACGCATCTTTACTGGTGAAGAGGCGTTGGTTTATAAAAAAAAAGGTCGAAACTGTTTAACAATCTAACGAATGGTGCCCCAAAAACGGACCGACACCGTGAAACCGAAAATCGCTTCTGGCACTGAAGGTCGTCCACCTCCGATGAAAAGTTTACCATATTAAGCATACAAACGATTTCTTTAGATTTAGAAATCAGAAAAAAAAATTACGATGTACAATTTGTACCAAATTAAAATAGATTTTTGTCACTGTTTCTTTCAATTAAAAAATAGGTAAATATAACTATTTTTAATGTATCCAAATTTTTTTAATAATAAATACAAATTAATATTTAAGCTGCAAGTGTCCTAAAGACTACTAAACGCAGCTGCTCTCAACACACGTTATGCAATTGAGAGACTTCTGTAACCTCACAATCAGCTGTCAAATTCCACCATAATAACAAAGATTTGATTTCGATTATTTTAAACAATTAATTTAATTTAAATATCAAAATGAAGAAATCACCTGTCGTAAAGCGTGGCATAATGGGTTTCTTTCAAACACCAACTGGACGAAATGTGGTATTACTTGCCACAAGTGCCACCACCTTGGGACTATTCGTAGTCAATTTTATGCCGCATACAATGTGTTTGAAATACTACAAAGATTTCGTGCAATGCTATCAGTAAGCTAAAAGAAATATACTTTATATATGTATTATGACTTTTTTACATCTCTAATAAAGGAATGGTATACCACGTCCGGTGCCGGAAAAGGTGAAGGAACGTTTGGAAAAGGCATTGGACGTACTTCAGTTAGAAGCATATGAACGAAAAATTATTAAACCATTCACCGTTTTTGGTTTCGATCTGTTCCAAGCAGGTAAAGCTTATAAAATACACATACATATACAAATATAAAACTTCAATGTAAGATAATTTGTAGGTTCAACAAAGTATCGTTTTGGCGGTGCGCTAGGAATTCCGGTGAATTATGCTTATTCAGACCCAAAAGATATAAATCGGCAAGATATACGCTTTCGCGATCAGACTATCGATTGGAACACAGACGCCGGAAAACTGTTGCAAGATGCTATAGTTTTGACTGACGATGAACAACTATTTGGATTGTGTAAATCTGTGCTACAACTGCAAACACATCGAGTTTTATTGAATTCGCTATTTCCAAGCTTTTCATTTCTGTCCATGTATACGATTGGTCATTACTTGAATTTACGAATGAACTTGCTTGCAGGACCTTTCAGCGTGAGTTACTCTAATATGAAAACATTGTGAACTTGTAAAAAAAATGATATCTTTTTCAGTTGCGACTGGTGATGTATACGATCTTGGGATTGTTTGGTGTTGGCAGCTGGTCTTTTATGAAGGACTTCAATCAAGTGCGTTATGATACTGAAATTGACAAGAAATTGTGCAGTTTGGGACCACAATACGTAGAAGCAGGTGCGAGTTACTACGGAAAACTTTTGAAGAAAAATATGGCACTGCGAGAATTAATTGGTGACGACACATACTCAGCTAGGGGCAACGTGAATTACTTCCTACGTCAAAAATCCCTACCATTGACTGTGCACAAATCTTATTTCGAAGAGAAACTGCAGGAGTTACGACAAAAAACACAAACACCAACAGAAATGCAAAACTAAATTCATTTCGATCTATATTAGTGGTTATTTAATTTTAAAAATAATATGAGCAAAATAAGAAGTCAATTTGTTTACACTTTTAATGATTAAAGTACTAAACTGAATTTTATGGAATGTTATTTAAGCAATACCCAGTGGTATAATGAAACTCATTCTATCCGCCATTTCCCCCCATTCGGCACGCTTTGTCTGGAATATAATTATCCAGGTTATAAGTATAACTGACCAAATCAGTGCACCTATCAGCGACGAGATCACAACTAAAATATAATGGTTTATATTAATGTGTACATATTACATCCATTTTAAAAGTCTTGGCTTACATTTCTTTATTCTTTTTTGTTCTGGGAAAGCAGGTGCGCGAAATGCATCATTAAAAAACCAAAAGACGTTGATCGTCCATAGAAAGGGTAAAAAAGCCAAGCCAGCTGAAGAGTTGAAAAAAAATTATTTGCTGTTTTAAATAATAATTAACTGCAGTATTCACGTACCAAAGAAATAAATTCGACAGAGCTGCAGTTTTTTCTCGTTTGTTACTTTAGAAATATCCATTTTGTTTGAACACAAAAATATAAATATACTTGATTTGCTATGACGAATAAACAGCTGATAATAAACACAATTCTGTTGGATGCACTGACATGCGAATGCAATAACAATGTTGCCCAATTTTTAAGGCTCAGATACATTTATAACATTAATTATATGAACTTGCATACGTTGTTGTCTACTATATTACAACGTTATTTACAGAAGTATTATTTTTGAAATAATAAATAAAAAAGTTATTTTCTAAATAGCACACGCGGAATACATAAAAAATTAAACTGTTCCACGAAAAGGAAAAAAAACAACAACAAAGATACGGCAACCGTGTTCAATCATTTTGCAGATTTGGTGTTTGATTGGTCCGCAACGGCGTTGTTGAAATATTTAAACGCGCAAATTGTAGCGAACATTTCAAAAGGTGATCGGGACGACTTAAAAGCGCGTAAAAATGTCTGAAATTGATAATTTAGAGTCATTGAGCAATGCAGATTTGCGCAAACAGTGCATTAAACATGGTTTACCAAACGTTCCGATTACAGATTCAAGTCGAAATATACTTATAAAGAAATTACGTGCTTCGCTGTCGGGCTCGCCAGCTTCACAAACAAAGAAAACCCCACGCCGCGAAACTATTCATGTTACAAAAACAACCGAGCCGGCAATCGAGAGTAAAGAAGTGAAAGCTGAACCAGAACGGCGTACTCCAAGTAGGGGAGCGAATAGACGTACATTCGCCGGAACACCAACATTTGACTCCCAGAAACCAAATGAAAATCAAACATCAGAAAATCTTACGCCAGCTCCTATTGGGGCACGTCGACGATCAACTCGCGACCATGAAATCCCACCTTCACAAAAGGAGCAAAAATCAACTAAAACCTATAATCCTGTAGTAATACTGGAAAGCGATGAAGAGGATCAAGATTTATTATTGGCTGCTGAGCAAATGGAACAAAGGTCAAAACCATCGCTGGCTCGTGAAGAAGCTAATGTGCGTTCGCGTTCATCACGTTCGGTATCTTTATCGAAAACGGGTGTAGTTACCACGTCATTCAATCAACCAACAGTTCAGCCAATTGCTGAAGAAGTACCACAGGTATAGTATAATATGCGTTTAATATGAAGTGAAATTTAGTAATTATATTTATTTTATATAGATTCCAATACGGCGGGAAGTAACTGAAAGCATATCACACGAAATATATAAGCCACAAATAAGCGCAAACAGTGGCCGCTTCAGCTTGCATTCTAACTTAATGCAACCGAATATTGGAATTGGCCTAAACAAAGATAGAGATGTACCAAATACACTGCACTCACGTTACAGCACAAACACGCTAAGTAGTGGATTATACTCGTCGAAGGCTACACCTCTGTACACTGAACAAAGCGATGATAATGAGGAAGCAGAGGGTTTTGAAACTCCATTTTTGAGCAGTTTTGCTCGCAACTTGGAACGTATTAAAACAGACGGGGTGGTTTTAAATAAACCCAGCTCTCTTGGAGGCACTGATGTAGGCAGGGAATACGTGTCACCACGGCCTCTGCAACCTTCAAGGCGATATGAAATTACAGGACGTCGTCCGACTAAAGTCTCTGTAACCGACTCATTCCGTCAGTTATTGATCGCGTTAGATCGAAAATATAACTTGAGACTTTATTTAGTGCTTGTAACAGTATTTTTGATTATGGCTTTTATATTTGTTATGGTGTATCAGTAAGATTTATGTCAACTTTTGTTCAAAAATATTTATGTAAAAGCATTTTAAGTTAATTTTCTGTTCTAATTTATGTTGCAACTCGAAAAAATTGTATTTTTAAAAGTCTCATAGTAAATGTTTGTATGTAATGTGGTTTTAAATGAGTAAACTTTTGACATTCAGACTAATAGAAATAAAAGTATATTCATGTGAAAGTTAAAAAAAAATGTGTAGGACTTGTATCTTAATAATATTGAAAATTTAGATTTCACATAATGGACAGACTAGGTTCAAGGGTTCGTAGAACGGTTATACTAAGGCATCGAGTAGCGAATTTACTGAAAACATTTTGCATCATTAATTAAAGCAATTACAATACATTTTCACATAGTTGTATAAAATTATGGAAACTTTGTTCTAGTTGTTTTATAATGAAATATTCCACCATAATACAATATGTTTTCCACTTTACTAAAGCACAAATTAACTGTTATACCTGTTGGCATAACCAAGAGAAAATTAACGAAATCCCGTTATGGCTAACGCCGTTACACTTGATGCCTTAATATCTACGCATTTGCAATATTGTAGCTAAAAAGGCAGGGTACAAAATATTTTGGGTAAATAAGTAGAATTTTTATATTTTTTGTGGTTTGGAACAAATCTTTAATACTTTTTCGTCAGAAGGAATTCTTAAACTGAATTGGTGCGCCATCATAGAGTTTAGGTCCGTCTCATATTTTAAATATTCTGTAAGATTTGCACTACTTATATTTCCAAAATTGGCAACATAGTAACGCCTTTTATTATTTATATATAGTTAGTAAAAAAATAAAGAAATAAAATTATTACTAACCTCCCTAGCCAGTCCTTATCCAGCTATAGGATTTGCATGTATTGTAACACTGTTGATTTTTTTTTCAATATGTGGACGGTAAGTTTTGGGATTTACTGGTAGTTTTTCTAACTCGTCTAAGGCGTCGAAACCATCAATTACTCTATTTAAAATATTTAAAATTAAACTGTTAATAATAAAAGCATAGACATTTTTTAATTTCTTTGCCAACCTTCCAAACAGTGTATACTTGAGGTCTAAATTGGGTTGAGCTGCATAAGTTATAAAGAATTGGCTGGCATTCGCATTGGGGCCATTATTTGCCATGGAAACCATACCGCGGTCAGAGTGCTGGAAATATGACGTTAACGGGTTTTTGTTTTTGAAAAAAAAAAAAAAAAAAAATTTAAATTACCTTCAATGTGTCTTTGAATTCATCTTCAAATTTGGTACCCCAAATAGATTTACCATTTTTACCTGTGTTTGTAGGATCACCTGTTTGTACTATAAAACCTTTTATATTGCGAATGAAAGCGCAGCCATTGTAATATTCGCTGGCACATAGCGCCAAAAAATTCTGACAAGCTTTTGGACAATCCTCACAGAAAAGCTCAATTTTTATGTCACCCACATCCGTATGTAATGTAACCGACTGTGATCAATTAAATAAATAAAATAAATAAATTTAAATGACAACAAAATATTCTGCATACCATATTTAAGACTAGTATATGCGAAATTTATCCGCGATAGTCAACAAACAGCAGCCAAACCGGCGTTCGTAGAAAATGAGCTAAACAGCTGTTTAGTGTTGCCGGATTTCTAGTTAGAAGTGCCGATTTAGCACACTCGCTGAATTTGAACATTTTGAAAGCAAAGCACTTTAATTAGAGAACATTGCACTGGCAGTCAAACGGTTAAGGGAATGAGAACTATAGAAACCGCCCTAACATTTGGTACCATCAACCGCCTGAGGTAACGAATTCTATTTTTGTTATTTTCTTTCTATATCAAATAATTTTGCAACAACATAAACAGCACCTTCGCCTGTTGTACATGGAGGCTATAGAATATTAAACAATTTATATTTAAAATAATAAATAAAAAATTAAAACCTTACTTACTGTTTAACTATAAGAAATAAAAGATTTGTTTTTTTTGTTTTTTTATCCGTTTTATTACACAAGTTCATTTACTTTTTAAATAATTTCTATAAATAAGTGTTAATGATTTCCTGTTAAATAATTAAATATGTGAAATGTTAAAAAATTAAATATACTTTAATGGTACTGCATTTTTAGTATAAATGATATAATTTACGGAATAATTTACCCATGTGAAAATTGTGTTAGTTAATGAAAATAAATAAATACACTTCTTGTGTGGAAAAAACTCTGTAACAAAAACGGATTTTTTTTTATAATCGATAATATAAGATAAGATAATTGAATGTGAATATAATTTTAGTAATAAATTGTTAAAAAAATAATAATTCATTTTCAAAATAAAATAATGCAAGTTTAAAATAAAAATAATTCATGTTCAAAATAAAAGTAATTCATATTCAAAAAAAAAATTAAATTTTAAAATAAAAATAATTCAATTTCAAATTAAAATGGACTTCATATAATGCGTTGTTTTAGTAATATTAATGCATACGTAAAATGTTTAAATCATATGTGTAGGAATTCAATATATAATTCACCTATAATTACAATTTTTTTTGTATCTTTTTTAATTTTTTATATTTTTTTTTTTACATTTTTATCTTTTTTTAGTGTTTTTGAATAAAATACGATATTTTTGCCTTTACTCTTAACTTTCTTACTCAAAGTTGACATATTGTGTTGTGAGCGCTAATGGATGTTTTCTCAGTCATTTATTTTGTTGTCCCTTTTTAAATGTGTTTCGAAGCATGTAAGTTTGGTGTTTTTCTTAAAATTTTTAAATTACTTCTTTTGTTTTACGAATGAGTTAGCGTCACACACACATTTATTATAATGATGTTATTTGTTATGTCAACTTAGTCTTCAATGTGGTAGATGAAGTAATAATTCTCAGAAGTCTTAGCAGTGGATGGTGGTGCCAATGGTGATTTTCTGGACAATGGTTGGAAACCCATAATCAAGAAAGTCTCGAAAAGAGATGCGCGATCTGGTCGATTCTTGCGTACACATAAAACAACTGCGTCGACATCCAATTTGTCTTCAGCGAACTCCAACAAAGAGATGAATGTGTCCTTCGAAGCCTCTGGGGGAAGCTTTTCCGGCATTGCAACGTACAAAATGTTATTCTCCGGATTCAAGACCTACAAGAAAGCGAATCAAATTTATATAGGTTTACATGTTAAGACTGTTAAGTAAATATCACAATTCGGATGTAAATTTTCAAGGCTAAAGAAACTTACCGATTCCCATTCCGAGAACTGGTTCTCCGTAACGTGCAATTTGATGGTTATACGAGTTGGATTATCATGTTGCAAGATATGTTTGACCATCTCTTGGCAATCTTCCTCCGAATATAGTGATTGTGCATCACTGCTGCTATGTTGTGAATCGCTGCCATCCGAATCAGAGCACTCCGACGAAGTGCGGCTGTGTTCGAATACACTGCCACCAGCTGAATCCACAGAAATCTTCCGAGATTGTTCTGCTAAATAAAAAAAAATCATATAATAAAAATATTAATTCATATATGCATATGTAAATGTGAATCATGTTTTTTGATTAACGTACCAGTTAAGAGTGACGCCCTATCGTGATCAGTTCTGTGGTGGGTAGGGACATCAAAACCACCACAGAGGCCCTACGCCGAGAGAGATACAGAAGGACTCATTCGAGACGCTAGTAGCGCAAGAGGATGCGGAGACGGTGCGTGCCTTGGATACACTAGGGTATCCAAGAGCGTTTTCATTAACTTCTCTTCTACTACTGATACTACTACTAAACGTTGGGTCGCTGTAAAAAATATGTATAATTTTAATAATAGTCGTTTTTGTTTTTATTAAATGTTGGTATATAAAAGCGCATTTCCAACAAGAAATCAAATTGTAGCGGGCGACGAGTCGTTATAAGCATAATTTCCAATTAAATCAAATACATTTGTAAAAAAATATTTTCGTATAAATATATGAAAATGAGTATTTTATTTTAAGAAATTTCGTCATCTTAGGTAAGTTGGTCTGCAAAGATTTATACAATTTTATGATGCTGAGATTTATCTAAGTATATCATTTTATCAGTTATACACTTTGTTTGCACTATTTTGTACTTGGTCAATATTTAAATTAGTTATATCTTTATTTACACAACCTCGATACTGTGGTGATGATGCACTAAAAACGAGTCAGAATGGGTAAACATAAATAAAGCTAAGATAAGATTATGATAATGAGAATAGTTACGAAAGAATCTTGGTTAAGATTTAAAATATTGTAAACAAGAAAATTATTTTCTAGAAAATTCTAAGAAAAAAGATAAATCCTTTCAAATTAAACTTTTAGACTAAATACATACAAAGATTAGTACATGAATTTAACGTCAAGAGTTATTTAATAAATGAGTAGACAAAAACAAATAAAATAAAAATTCGTAAAAAAAACAATACTATACAAGAACTATAACATGGCAGTTAAAAGTGGCTTAATTGCACTTTACTCTGTACTGCTAGAGTACATTGGTTGTACCGCTTGGGAAAGAATGCCCTTGCGGCATTTTTAAAACCACTGCTTTTTGAAATACACAAGAGCCTCATAAACTGTATCTGTCAAGCATAACGGCAAGCAAATTCAGCAGAAAAATGGCGAGCTCGTGTGAGTTGCTTTTCGGCTGTCAAACGAGTGTAAACGTTTTCATTGTCGTTCCATAAAAAACGGCGTTTTATTGCACGTTTATTACTAAATAATTTTATTTGAAGTGAAAATTTACATAAATTAGAGAAATATGTCTATTGGTGTACCAATAAAAGTTTTACACGAGGCTGAAGGTCACATTATCACGTGTGAGACAATAACCGGCGAAGTATACCGGGGCAAACTCATCGAGGCTGAAGACAACATGAATTGCCAAATGACACAAATCACAGTCACATATCGTGATGGACGAACGGCAAACTTAGAAAATGTCTACATACGCGGCTCAAAAATTCGTTTCCTCATACTGCCGGACATGTTGAAGAATGCACCAATGTTTAAAAAGCAAACTGGTAAAGGCCTGGGTGGTACGGCCGGTCGAGGGAAAGCGGCGATATTACGCGCGCAAGGTAATGTTGCTAATAACCATAGTTAAAATGTGAAAAGTAATACAAAAAAGTACATCTCTTATTGTAGCACGAGGAAGAGGTCGTGGCGGCCCCGGTGGTGGTGGTAGAGGTGGTCCACCTACAGGCGCTCCTGGCGGTGGCCGTGGTGCATGGCAAGGTGGTCCAACGGGTGGACGAGGTCGTGGTGGTCTTTAAGCAAATAGTATTTTAAGTCTCTTATAAAGTAAGTTTGGATTACAATGAAGTCAATGATAAAACTGAATATGTTCGCATACACGAATGGATACAATAAAACACATTCAAAGCAGATGAAATCGATATAGTTATTCAAATTTGGAAAAAATGAGAAATACTGCAATGGTCGGCATGTACCATAGATAATGGTGTGAAATAGCACATATGTTAAATACATATCCGAATCTAAGAGCAAATAGATTTTGCATACACAGTAAACTTTGAAATGAAATAGTGTAGTTATATACGCCAACGAACGTTGAACGCGTAAATTCTGACAGTGGTTACTGGTCTTTCAGTTAAAAAACACTAATTTATCGGACATTCACATATTGGAACATTAATTGTTTTAGTAAGTTTCGTTGATTGTCGAATACTATACAAAAAGAGCAATTCCATGACAGTATATTATAATACTTGACTGTCGATGGATAGCTCTCTTCATTTTGCCATTCGTTTTGTGGATTAGATCGAATTAGATCCATCACCAAAAAACAAGCAAACATATAAGCTGATTATGTATAAATCGACAAACGATTTCCCTAATGTATTTAGGACAAGGACATTGAAACATTTAATTTCCGCAAATTTATTTTTATTGCAACATAAACACAAAAACAAAAGAGAAATAAATTTTGTATGAAATCAAAAAATAAAAATAAAAAACTGAGGAGAGCAATTGGTAATATATTCACATCATATACATACATACATACATATACTAGAAAGAGTAATATCGAGATTCTGGAAAAAACCGTTTGCTTTTAGAGCATTTTGCTATAAGGACATCACTTATAAATTTTTCTTTTGTTAAATACATATATAGAAAATTAATTTTATGAAAAATCCAACACGTGGACGTAAACAAATTTCAATACATACTTGATTTAAATAGCACGGAATGGGACTAAAATTTGTAAACAATATTATATTTAGGATGAACTGAGAATTTAAATAAAATGAAAGAAATACGCGATGGTGCGACATTTCATCAACACAAATTACACGCAAGGCATAACAGTTTATTGCGCATTTGGCAAACAAATTTAAAACCGCACTAAAGTTAAATATACATACATCTATAGAGACATACTCTGATATGCATGTTCTATAAATATGTATACATACATACACATATATTTGAGATAGTATTTTTGTATAAATTTTTTATGAGAACATCGTTATAGCACATATCAATGCTGCGGTAAACCTTGGAATAATAGTTTTCAAGCATATAGTTTTTAGATGTCTGATAACCACTTCCGACTAAGTGATGCCTAAATTTTAGACGACGGATAGATCATAATTTAACTATATTCATTACTATTAAATGAACAAATATGTTAATTTTGTCATATTCATAAGCTATGTATGGTAAATTGCATAAGTTCTATTGCAGGCTTTCATTTTTTACACTTATTCCTACAAATTTACTAAAAGCACTTAATTAAATTTTTCGATAAAGGCTTTATAAATGCATGTGCTTATGTGTATCAATAACTACTTCAGTCTATTTAATGCTCTATTGTTGTGATCACTGAGGCAAGAGGTGGTGGTCTGCTCAAGTGTTCTCAATTGTCGTCGTTGTCACAGCCAATTACTTTTTGCAAATTTTGCAATTTCGCTACAGCTCAATTACAGCATTGTCACGTACGATAAATATTACACGAAGTAGTTTCACACATGGAGAGGTGTGTGATGAAAATTTTCACATTTCAAAATGGATACTTTTATAGATAAATATCTATGTAATTCGCTCTGTCAAACAGTGGCCGTTGCTTTGCAACTGTAGTTCACGATTGTCAACACAATTTCCATAATAAATTGTCTAAAAGTGCAGTGGGTGTGCGCATGCAAATCAAATGAGTTAAGTTTAGCTCATGAGAAACCATTCAATAATTATTAGCAAAATTGCATGCGAAAATAATTTATGCAAAAAGTTTTAAATGTTTATGAGTTTGCAAGGAATTGAAGAAAAAATGGCCAAAAGCATGCATAAAACTACTAAACACCAAAAAATTGACGTACCAAGACGCCGTATCTTCATTAATGACTGCCAAAGCAGCTGAATTTTTTGAATTTTGCAAACACGCACTCATTTCACTTTTATATTGTAATACTAGCGGCAAAATACACACGCTTTGGAATAAAAAGCCTCTATATACTTATTTTTTTGTATAAATTCGATTTGTGGTAGTTAAATTTCAATAACAAGTTGAAAGCACGCAAAAGGGTTATGCTTTCTTTCTTTTCTTTGTTCCTTTGTGTTTTCTTGTTATTTATCACAGTTGCGTTACAAGCGAACCAAAAATATTGGTTTTTAACCAAAAGCTTTCACATTTATATAGTTATGTATTTTGTACGCTATTTATATTTCAAATTTTAATACTTAGCAGCCAGCGCAAGTAAATATTAAATTTATTTATATTTAAAATTATAATTTTATTTAATAACTGTGTTGTGATTTTCGCTGTTCAACGTCTGACTTTAGACTAACAAAGCGCCAAGAATGCTAACGATTTTTATATTTAAATAAAACACAACCCCTCCCCCACGATATGGCGTATGATAGAAAAGGCGACCGGTAGGCATTCGTACAAGCCGGTGAGAGCTTGAAAGCTTTAACACGTAAAAATCATCATCATTGGCACTCATAGTAGCGCCGTAGAGTGGCCCGAGAATAATAAAAAAGATAAATAGTCGACAAATAAAACAAAAAAAGAATATAAAGAAAATTATCTCCCCCAATGGCTGCACCAAGTCGCCACTCATGTGAGCAATGCAGGAGGCTGTATGTAAATACATGGATAATGTACTTAAATGTGAGAGCGTGACGCGTTATTCGTCTTGCGCTCGCTCAAACACAATGGCTAGCATATGAAAACACACAACTTGTTGTTGCATTATAAAATAATGCAATAGATTGAACGAAATTGTGCAATAGTACTGCAGCGTCAACAAATTTACACTCTGCGACAAAAAAAAGAAGGGAAATAGAAAATTTGTTTAATAATTTTTAGGAACAAATTCATTTTATTTTATCATATGTTTTATTATATTTAGAGCTAAAGTAATCCAATATTGTCTTTAGATTTGGGAAACGAAATTTTTGCAAACGAAATTTTAAATATTTTAGAACCCTCCGAATGAAAATTGTTGTTGCAGCGTGAGCCCTAATGTACAATGGTAAAAAATACACTGTATGTCCAGGATTAGCCCATTTAGCTAATCTAGTCCGTGTTGGATTATGCTCACTTAAGTCTAGAATGTAAATGATTACCAGCCTTTCAATTTTTTTTTTCTCAACTGCTAAAAATTTGTTGTTCAGATAAAAAGAGAAAAAACGTCGAAGAGCTTATAAAATACATTCATGTCCGTCGGTCTATATGTGAACAAGTCCCTCAATGTTTGATATATTGATCTGAATTTTTACATTCTTTTCCCTCCAAATCATAGAGCTGCCAGTTGGTATGGCGGTGGATGGTGGATCTATCAAAATCCAGTTTTTGTATAGAAACTTTTTTATTTGATGAGATATCTTCATTTAATTTGGGGCGGATTATTTTCTAAGACAACGGTCCAATCCACAAAGAAATTATTTAAATCAGATTTGTATAGCAACTAACAAATTCACAGTTGAAAATCAAGATAAAGCTCTTGTATACTCTTTAATGCTATAAGTAATGTAGAGTACTCTAGGTTCAGTGCAGCCGAAGTTTACGATATTATGTTATCAAATTTTCTTATCTCATAACATGATATCATCCGCTGAGAAGTCAGATAAGATCATGTTGAAAGCAGTTCGTTATAATTTATAAAAGCATGTGGGTTTAAATGTATGTAGAGCTTAAATGTTTCTGCTAACATTTCCACTATTTGTTGACGAGTGCAACAATACTAATCAGCATATCAAATTAAGGGATCAGTGCAACTAGAGCAAATTTACCTGAGCATGAAAGCATCCAATTTTATGCCCACTACTTGCACATATGAAATATAGTAACATGTACATATGTAATTTTAAATTAACAAGATGATGCGGTACAATAAAGTGCTGTATATACACACCTGCTCAAAATAATAGTTACACAATACGTTTTCAAGTAAAGCTCATCAGTAATAAGTTTTATTTAAATTTTTAGGAAAAACGAAAACGTACTAATATTTTTCAAATATAATAATATTTACAAGTAAATTAAATAAACTTCATTTAAAAAAATAGCAAAAATAATCTTGCTCAAAAAAATAGGTACACTTTTAATAAGACAATTATTTTGGAAAAACAAATTATGATAAAACAGTTTCTTTGTATATTTAACATTACTTAGTTAATAGCCAGTATATCCACCATTATTTTGGATTACTTTATTTATTCGTTTGGGCATACTACTGATTAAAGCCTGACAGGTTTCTTTAGGTATCTCATACCAAGTTTTTTGTATGCACTTCCATAATTGGTCTTTGATAGAGAAAGATTGACTCGCCAAATTTGTTTTTAGTTCTCCCTATAGGTTTTCTATTGGATTTAAGTCCGGGGATTGGCTTGGTCACTTCAAAACGTTAACATTATTGTCCTCAAAATATTTTTTAACCAGTTTGGAGGTATGTTTTGGGTCATTATCTTGCTGATATACCCAACGTAATGGTAAGTTTTCTTCAGCATAGGGTATCATGACATTTTCAAATATTTCCTTGTACTCCAACGCTGACATTTTGTTAGTTGTTGGGTATATAAGACCTACTCCATACCAAGAAAAACATCCCCACACCATGACGTTTCCACCTCCGTGCTTCACAGTTTTTTTATGAATCGAACATGAAACTCCTTTCCTTTTGGACGACGCACAATTCTCTCACAGTCGTTTCCAAAAAAATTTATTTTCGTTTCACCGCTCCATAAGATGTTTCTCCACTTTTTTATTCCCTCAGGTCCTGACCAATCTGAATGATTTCTTGCAAAGTTTCACCCCATATCTAAATTTTTTGATCGCATTAATGGAACATTCCTGGCTATTTGTCCTGGTAGCTTGGTCTTTTGCAAACGCCTGCGAACTGTTTGAGCACTTACTACATTTCTAATTTCTGCTGCTATCACCTTCGACGACTTGAATGGGTCCTTTTTACAAATAGTTACAATGTGGCGATCCAGAACTGTACTGGTTTTTTGTGGCCTTCCACGAGTCTCCCTACTAGATTTTCGCTCTAAAGCATTTTTAACAAAATTAAGAGACCTTTCCATTAATTTCCCAGTTTCCCGAAGCGATTTTCCTTGCTTTCTGAGGTTTGAAACCAGCCGGGCTTCTTCAACAGTGCAATGTGCCTTCAGACCCATTTGATTAAAAAATAATTTAATTTATCTTCAGCATTTTGAGCTTTAATGAAAGAAAACTTACCAATCCAGATAAAAAAACTTGAAAACCTGGATAAAATTAACTTTGTTTTCACAAAAAGCTAAGTTCACTTTGGTGTAACTATTATATTGAGCAAGTTTTTTTTCTGAGCATACACGCAAAACTGAAATACGCATTATCTCAGGGATTCACATGCTTCATTCTCTTAGAAAGGGCAATGGCATATTATCTTAATTAAACTTACAGCATAACTTGTGTCAAAAAGCCCATAAAAAGTTTTTTAAACTATTGAGAGTACTAAGTTTTATAGTGTAACTATTATTTTGAGCAGGTGTGTACATACATACATATGATATGTACATATGTATGAACACATCTGAAAATAAAATAGATAAATTGGCATTGACGTTATAAGCGGGGAAAGCGAATGTTGATTAATAATAATGGCCCATAAGGCAGGTGACCGCTAAAGCCCTATAAATTCCTTTATAATTAAGATAACATTGTATACATTTTTTAATATCAATTAAGAAATTGCCAATTAGAAATTATTATTTTAATTGAATAAGTTCAAATATCAGTTTACGGACATGCAATAAAAGTAAAAAAAAGCTTAGTCGACGTTTATCCATTTTTCTATGTATGTCTGTATGGCTGTGTTACTTTGAGATAAATAATAAACTTGTGACAGTGAATCACAAGCAGTGAGAAGGCTTCTTTCTCGGGTGTTAGTTTTATATGAATTTTAACGATTTTTATGAAATGAAAAATCGTTTTAATGAATTTTTTGTCGTTTTATTTAGTGGATGTGAAAGAGAATTGCATTAAATTTATTTTATCTGCTTTATATCTCAAAATGTTTACACTTTTCCGTCAGACGTGAATACTTTATATAAATATACAGTTATCTAAATGTAGATACAAACGTGTGTGTGAGTGCACGAAAGAAGAACGAAAATGTGAGAATTAAGTTCGTTTTTTTTGTTTAATTAACTCATTATACATATGTATATGTATATATGTACATACAAGAACCAAAAGTTTTCAAATCAAAACAACACAGATAAGATACGAAATATTTAATGCATACATATGTATTTTTGTATGTACCCAAGTATGTACATACAGCGTTGTGCAACGATATAAAGTCACTACAAGTTGTCTGCATTAAAAATTACTGTTTTTACAGGTGTATAGGTACATACATATACATATATGTATATGTACATATACTTATGTATGTTTATACAAATATTATAAAATTCTACTGGGTATGTAAAAATCTTCTTTTTTCAATTATGATTGTGGTGAAATAATACTTTCAGACAGGTGTTTCTATTTTGCTCATTTACATACATATGTACATATTTTATTTCCTTATTTATGATAAACTCTCTTCAAAACGTATTTTTGAATAATTTTGTAGTATTTTAAAATTTTAGTATAACTTGTTTATATTTACAAATGTACATAAATATTTATTTTTATTTTCTTTTTTTGCTAGACACTCTTATCTGCAGACGAATAACGATAAAATAAAGATTTGTGAAAATCAATAACCTCAGCAATGCCATTTATTATATAATTAGCATACATGCTTTTGTCTATATAAAATATGTATACATATTTAGCTTGCATGGATAATACATTAGGTTGATCCATTATTTACAATATTCAAATTAGATTGATCAGAGAAAAATTTAAATGAATTACGGTTAAAGAAATCTCGCTTTGTATGAAAATTAGAAACTAGAAATAGATGTAAAATGAAATTATATAAAAACATTAAAACAACAATAATAAAAATTTCCAAAAAAAAATAATTATAAAATATAAAAATAAAATAATAACAATATTAAAAAATTGCAAACAAATAAATAATAAAAAATTAAAAACAAAATAATAAAAAATTAAAAACAAAATAATAACAAATTAAAAAAATAATAGTGAAAAATTAAAAAAAAAATAATAAATATGTCAAAAAAAAAATTAATTTCCAATTTTTTTTAATACGAATGTATGTGCATCTTAAACAGGGTTGTCAACTTTTAATTGGTTTTGGCATCTAAATTTTTTTCCCCAGCCCGGTATATGGGACTCAAAATTTAAAAATTATTTTTACGGATTACAAAAATTCAAATTTATACTATATTAGGGTAGCACTTCTTTTACTATTATACAACTAAAACTAAATTCATATGTATCTACTTACATACATAAAGTAAGATATTGAGTGTACTCTTACGCAGAACCAGAAATTTTTAGTCCAAAAAACAAAGTGTACAAATTACTTACGCCACATTGAGACACCGAATTAAAGAAATGTACGAAATTTTTTTTGAGTTTTGGTTGATTTTCTTTAACAATAAAAAAATGTGAAAGTTTAATGACTTTATATTCATCTTTATTCGTCTTGGATATCGTTTGGAACAACTTTTTCCAGCGCTTTCAACTGTAGACAAAAAAGCATAACCAAATTTTGTATGGAACTATTGTATATGTATGTATGTATAAATTTCCATACATATTTATGTAAATACCAGGGAATATATTATATATAAACGAACGTATTTACACATGGCGAATTTTGTCACGAAATCGAGGGCATACTTATTTTCAGTCATACTTTGTTCTCATATTTATTTGTCTATTTGTGTTGCCTTTTCACAACAATAAACATTGCGATAAAATGAGAATGGAATGACTGACGTGCGTAAAAATAAACATAAGGCACCGCAAAAAGTGATGAGCAAAATGCGCATTTTCTGGCGTGTGATGAGCAAGCCGGTTTAACCGGCGAGGTTTCCGTACTAACAAGATATAAGCTAGGGTGGACGGACATTTATTGATTTATAAAAGCGGGCAGTTTAAAACGCTAATAAAATTATATAAAGTCATGAAAATAGTATGAATATTTATCATTATTCCTCAGGTGTAACTGAAATATTTTTTTAACATTAATCTAGTGTTCGCTCTTAAAAGTATATAAGTATACATATGTATAATAATGAAGCGAATTAGAAAAGAAAAAATGCGAACCAACTTCGTTGTTGGTGGTGTAATCTATCTAATCTAATCTAATTCGACAAAACTTTTTTTTTCAAATCTAAAAAAATTAATTTTCGAAATCTGCATTCAATAGTTTGCCCATATCTATTTTAGATAAAATATCACTCTCCTAATAGCTATTAATTCAATTAAGAATATGTTCGAAATTTCGTATTTTTTTATCAATTTGTATAGTTCTAAGATAACCTCCACAAATACATACATACATAAGTATTTATGTATTTGTGCAAATGTGTATATCTACTCCGCAAATATGTTAATTTATCGATCAAGTACAAGTTCTAGATACATACATATGTATGTATGTATGTACAAACAAAAAAATACAAAGCAAGTCAAGGGATAAAGCGAATTCTATTTTGACGAGAGAATATACAAATAAACATATGTATGTATAAACGTAAGAATTTAAACTATGGCAGACGCTTAACTGTTGGCACTACGACTACGTTGATTTGCATACTTATATACATATGTACATATGCATACATCCATATATACATATGTATTTCTTTATAAGTATGTAAATCCAAGTGTATCCAAATGCATCAAACAATATCGATTTTTTAATAACACAGCTCATTAGCGGGTATATAACACGTCTGTATATATGTACATACATATGTACATACGTATACATACATATTCAGATGTTTATTAAAAGTGAATGTATTTAAGTATATAACAAGATAAGGTGATAAATATTTTACAAAAAAAAACGCCCTGAATTTTCTCGATATTCTCTTTATGTCAGTTGCCTGATGAGCGGCCACCATTGCTGCTAGAAAAACTATATTCTCAGTTTTTAAAGCATCGGTCTCAAGGTCAAGTGATGTGGACAGACACAACAGTCATATCTGGTTAATTATTGATATTTATTTGTAACATATTTAACATCTAGGCATTGGTGTAGGTGACTCGTTTAAAACAACAACAACAACTCGTTTAAAACGGTATTCAAACTTTTGTTAGAACCGGCTGTTGTGGGTATTTTTAAGAGTATCAAGAGGTCCTTCCATGATTACTTCGATAGTATCGAACAGTGCGCCGAAAAGACTATAGACCCAACAAACTTAAGCCACGCACTGACGGCCATTCACTGTGAAGCCATTAATACATTCACCTACTCCCTCTCATTGAAAGGCGTGCTTGGAGTCAAACCTCAACCCATTGCAGACGATCCAAATCGACCCCGACATACAAACTAAATATACTATATCCTGCGTGCAATGAGTTCTCGCATAATTCCAACCACCTCTTGCCCAACGGTTCCCACTCATCTAACACCTCTCTCCCTATGGTGTGACCCTGTCGAAACAGCACATCTTATACTGTTGGACGACTTCGATAACAAAACATTTGAATTCTACTACCCAAGGGTAGATTAGATAACAACAATAACAGCAACAATGGATCCTGATCTTAGCCGATCAAGGACGGAAAATTTTTTGCAGAGCTCTGAGGCCTTCCTAAAACCTCAGGGTTCGGAAGGATCTCCTTCCCCTCGCTCCCGATCTCCTTCCCCTCTACTGGATGCAACGAGTCACCGGATGACTGTAATCACCTCTTTGCGTGCCCTATGAAACCTTGCTCTCTCTCTATGGCCCGACAGATTTTTTCTCGGCCAAAGGCTATCACTTAGCCTTATTTATCGAATATCACCAGGGAGTGGACATTTTTTTTATTAAGTCAGGCCCTTTTCCACTTAACCTCTCCAACGAAAGGATGTCTTCCTCCTCTTCCATCCGGACAAAATGACCTAGCCAGCGCAGCCGCTGTCTCTTGATTCACTGTACGTCAATGTCGCCGTATATTTCGGACCATAAATCTTGGGCAAAACTTTTCTTTCTTTCGAACACTCCTAAGGCCGTCTCATCAGATGATGTCATTGTTCATGCCTCCGTATCATAGAGCAGGACGGAAATAATGAGGGAGTTTAGAGTTTGGTCTTTGTTCGACGAGAGAGGACTTTTCTTTTCAATTGTCTACTCAGTCCAGAGTAGTAGCTGTAGGCAAGACTGATTCTGTGTTGGGTGTCAAGGCTGATATTGTGTGTGGAGTTGATGCGGGTTCCAAGATAGACGAAATTATCTAAGACATCAAAGTTAAGACTGTCAACAGTGGTGTGTGTGCCAAGTCCCGAATGTGATGAGTGTTTGTTTGATATCAGGAGATATTTCGTCTTGTCTTCGTTCACAACCAGATTCAAGCCACATGCAGCCATATAAGCCTACAAATGTGTGTACATATGTATATATATACATACATTTGTATGTACATGTGACAACATTCAAATTTCATTCTTTTACTAACTCACGTGCCGTTATTGATATTAGCTCTTATTTGAAATCAAGAAATCAATAAATATTTATTTATATACATATTTCTGCATAAGCGTGCATACATAAATTAAAATAAATATATTTAAGTATAAACAATGTGCATATTAATAAGCATTAAGGCGTTCCTAATCAAATGCCATGCAGCTATTTTTAGGACCTTGCTAACTTATCTATTATTTGGCTTGTCAATGGCGTGTTTTAAACAAAAAGGCTGTTAGATGGTATCATAAACGAATACGAATACGATTTTTTGAATGTATGTGTATGCATGTACATACATATGGATATTAGCATTTTGTACTGATTGTAGTTTTAGCAAAAATTATTTAATACTTTCAAGTGTTTTTTTTCTGTTAAAAAACACACACATACATATGTAGTTCGGTAATATTATTAAATTTAATGCAAAAAGTAGAAAAAACTTCACAGAAGTACGTCAATAAAATGTACGAGATGTTTGTTTCAGTTTATTGTATTGATTACTGATTTCTTTAATTTGGCAGTAAATTAGGTAGGTATTGCAGATATGTATGTATGTATGTTTTTTTTGCGAATAATGCCAATAAAAACAGTATTTTGTTGAACACGCAAAGTGGCAATTGCCAAACAACGAAACGTAAATAAAATAGAAAACAGGTCTAGTACTTGTTTCCTACGCTTATTGGCTTTCAAATGACTTCAATGACATTCACAACTCCCAAATGCATGTATGCACACATATATAAGCATTTATGTACATATGTATATGTGCATACATACATATGTGTGTATGGGAGCATATGTTTTGATTTTTATATACTCATACGTACTATATACTTTTATATACAATAAATTGGCGTAGATTGGCTTTGATTGACCATTTTCTAGAAAAATGCAAAGAAGAGGTATTTGCAAAAACATATACTATGTAGTATACTGAAAATATACGATTATTTATATTTATAAAAGTGCATATTAAGTGTCATAAATGTTATCGAATAAAAACAAAACACTAAAGATATTGTTTATCATTTAAAAACCGCAAACATTTCTTATTTTGAAAGTTGTAGCTGCTTGAAAAATATAAGTACACATAACCTATGAACTACTAAATTGTCATAAAGAACAAAATACAATAGTTTTTACTACATCAAACATAAATTTCACTTAACGAATAGATGGACATACGTAAACCGCTGAAATTACGGCGCATTTCTTTTCTCCTCTTTAATTCACCCTAATCGGTTTGTGGAAAATTCCACAGGCAAACGAGAAAGTGGTGGACAAAAGGTGCATAAAAGGGGAAGCAAACAATGTTCAATGAATGCAAACGAAATCAGAATTAAAAAAATTGAACGGAACGTGTTAAGTAAAACATTCTAGAAATAGTTTATTAACGTAACAGAAAACAAAAAAAAAAACAACATACTTTTCGAAGTTTTGGACTATGAAGAAATTGCATTGTTTTCATTACAAGGCTGATAAAGTACTCATGTTTTCGTTTCAAGAATTTATGAAATAAAGCACTTAGCCCTTATATAAATACAATATATATAAGGAAATATGTATTTGTGTAATTATAAATCTATATACGAAGTACTTTAAACAAAAATTTTAAGACATTGAATAAACAATTGCAACTTACGTTATACATTTAACTAGTAATCCATTTATGGAAACATCCAATGCATCTGCAGCAAATTTTAAGTAGTGTTTGTTTTGAATTTATGACTGCACTGTATGCAAATGTTTACACATCTAAGTTGATAAAGTCGTAAAAGGCGTTTATATACTATAAGAAAATTATTATTCATACATATGAATTTAATACTTTTATAAGTCACGTCCGCAGTGTTTCTCAGATATCTTGTTGACTTTTAAAATTTTCTAGAAAGCCTTAATCGTGCCACCAGGTATTTAAAAGTTACTTATGTATGTACACATGTATGTATGTATGTATTTATTTGTAGGAATGTACATACATAACAAAATGGCTATCAAAACTTTAATTACTTGGCTTGCAATATACAAACATACGTTTGTACTGAAAGCAATATTTATGAGTATGCCCATAAATGCATGCATACATATGTACATACATAAGTATGTAGATATGTATACAACTGCATTTAAGTATAAATAATAGTTCAAAGTACCTACCTTAATTTACATTATAATAAATTGTATGTAAATATGTACATACATATATTAGAAATCACAATAAAAAATGCTGAAATTACATTAAATATTTAAAACAAAAAAATGATTACATCCATTACAAACGAGAACAACTGTTGAGCTGATTTAATGCGGGAAAATCTTTTAGGACACGTGATTATTGTTGTAGTGGTCGGTTTTCCACTTCCTCATTCCACATTAGTTGGAGAACTCCTCTTAAAAACGAGCAGAATTTTTAAAGTAATATATGTACAAAATACAATTTAAATTCAACTCATTTATTATAAACTACACTTTCTGGGCTTAAACAAAACTTTCGAAGGGTAAATTTTAGAATAGCATCCCCGGATTTCGGGATTAAAATGGGTATGTACGGATAGAGGAGGTCCTCCAGATTAAGAAAATATATACAAATAGTTGCCGCTGACTTATGGGTTTTGAGATATTTGCACTAGAGTAGAATACCCCCTAAAAAGTTCAAAAATTCAACTATTTAAAATGCGTGTTTCTCCCATTTATAATGAATTTTATAGTTATATTTTTAACTTTCATATCCACTAACACTTCACTAATTCGTTTCTAACCACTTATTTTATATTAAATAATGCGAAAATAACTTTTATTCAACATTTACCTTTGTTCAATTATTTTTGTTCACACAATAACAAAAGGGTTGCATTCTAACTAATAACACTGTGGAACATTTTTGGGATTATTGTCTGGGGGTTGAGAAATTCCAAGTCAGGGTGAGTATAGTAAAGGGCGTTCGTGTGTGTCAGGTTTTTTTTATGATCTTTTAAATTTTTTTTTACCTTGATGTTTTTCGCTTAGTTTTCATATTTTACAGAAGAACCAAAAGAATTAAAGAAAACAAATAATACCCCAATGACAGGAAATATATAACACATTAGTTTTCCGCATATAATTCCTTTCTGCATTGGCGGCCTTCGGCCGCGCTTCAAAAAAATAACCCTGGCCGATCCAACACTGGGATTTATCGAGATAATGAGAATTCTGAAAGGTTTTACATTGCTCATCACACGATAATGAGTTTAGTAATGATGTCATAATCTTAAATAAGAGATTTAAAGATTCCATATAAGGCTTGAGTTTGATCAGTCAGTTTGTATGGCCGCAAATATTTCACCAAATAAAAAAAGTTTGACATGAAAGCATTCAGTGAAAAACCTGCTTCTATACGTAATAAAAGCCATTATCCACTTAAAATGATTGCTTTAAACTTTATTTCCCTCCTATAGTCGAACAACATCAAAAGCAGAATTTTGGCCAAGAATTTGACGTAAGTGTCATTTACGTATGTATGTATGTATGTGTATAATCTTATTTATTAAGATACGTTTAATAGAAAAAATGTTTAGCTTTGATTAACTTTTCAACATCACGACAGCAGTTGAAAACCGAGCGAATTCATCTACTGCACACCACTCTTTTGCCTATGCAACTGGAACAAAGGCGAATAAACTTACTTACATACAAGTATCTCGAGTACATACATATGTACATATAAAAACAAATATTCGATCCAGCACCATACTCCTTCATTGTATATTTTCGTCCCCTCAGTAAGATATTTTCAAGACGTTGATTTTCATTTCACAAATTTAGCGTTTCTTACATAAAAATTTTTTTTCTGCTGTGAAAATAAAAGATCTCAAAACAAGTTAGAAAATAAAAAAACAACTACAACAAAGAAGTCGAGAATTCCCAAAATCCAGACATTTCTGATTGGAAATGATAAGAAAATATATGTACATACATACATACATACATATGTAAATTTATCTTCAACTTCTTTGCATAACCTCACAAATTAAAACAGAAAGATGATAAAGTAAAAGCTCCATCGAGTAGCACAAAGGAGAACATACATATGTACATATGCACACAGATAAAACATTGTTCAAAAACCGTTTGGTGTACTATACGTACATAAGTAGTTGTATATACATATATATAATTAAAAATACATACATACGTATATGCATGAACTCGTACGAACACAATAACTCGGACAATGTATGTGAATTGTGTGGACGCATTATGCCAATATATAAGCACATACATATATGTTCGTGAAATGAAATGGTGGCTCAACGAAGCCAATGGAAAACGAATAGAAAGATATAAACATTACAAACAGAAACAAAAACATAGAAAACACAACGAACGCAACGACACGTAATGACTGCGATGATTGGGCACATACAAAATCACACATACACACCATCATACAAATACATACATAAATATTAAAAGTTTAGTAATAATAAAGTAAAGAAATAAAAATTTCAAAAAACAATGCTAAAGCAACGAAGTAATTGAAATTCATATATTATTTCCTTTACTTTACTTACGCACGACCTCCACACATGTGCATTAATATTTGCAATCATATACAAATAATATTCGCACGTGAAAAATAACCAAAAAACACGTGCCTGGGGATGGGGAAGGGACACAAGGTCTTCAATTACTTTGCGGTTTATTAATTTATAAATACATAACGGTATTTCTTTTCTGACCAACACCACCACAGCAATAAACGGTAGTCCCTCATAACACTACAGGGAACCAGTTAGATAATTTATACCAGATTTCATCACTTAACACTACTACATCACAAAATTTCGACAAAATATACAACCATTTTAATTTTTGCCATCATTTTTGGAACGACATCAAATAGCTTTGCAATCACTGAAATTACTTCGTTCCTATTTGACTTAATTTTCTATTGCACTACATTGATTTTTCTTGTTGGAAATTTCGCTATACGCATTCACTGCCACTTTATTCATATCAATTACTTACAGTTTATTATTCATGTTAGATGGCATTTTGAAACGAAATGGTTGCAACTTATATTCACTTGAAAAAAAGTGGAAAATTGATTCGTTGGCTCTGTTAAGTTGTGTTTTAAAAACTGGTTTTGCGAAAGTAACGCACAAAATTTGCGGATTTTTAACCTTTTCTTGGCAAATGTCAAAAAAGACTGTCGGATTGGTCAGTGCGAAATTTTATATTTATATTCGTTTGTTCGTGAGTGATCTGTGCGGCCAAGTTAGGCGAAGAAGGTTGTCATTAAAAAGAGTGCAGAGAAAAGAGAGAACGAAAAAATTGTTGAGTGCTACCCATTAATAATAATATACGGTGCATAGTTTTAGGCGCAAAAACTTGATGGGGGGGAGGGGGGGGTGGGGGGAAATATAGCAGTGATTTGTATGAAATCGTAAAGAATTAAATATGTTGTAAAAGCTATTTTCGTAAAATTATAGATTTTCAGGCTACAAGAAAATTTATCTAGTTCAATCAAATTCGACAGAGTACACGAATGATTTATTGCTGCCAGTAAATTTAATTTATTTGTATTTCGATTCGTCCCTTTCCGAGCCTTGCTGAATTTGCACATGTTCCTTTGTCCCAAGAAAGCTACCCGTTCATTTGTCGGAACTATCGACATGGGACCACTATAGCATACCTACCATACAAACTGAACGATCAAAATGATCTTATTCTAGAACTTACCGATCCAAACGAGGTAAGGTCTCCGAAAGTACAGCCTTTGGCCGAATAAAATCTGCGACAATTCCGGTAACGTAGAACTGGCTATTTTGGAAATTGAAATAATCCAGCGTGCAACGAGCCCTCGCATGACACTGGCCACCTGGGCTAACCCCACATATCTGACACCCCTCACTCTATGGTCCAACCCCGTCGAAACTGCACGTTATCTAATCCTAACATCCCATCGGAGTTTAGGTACCCGCTACAACAACGGCGATCAAAATAAAGTTCTCGTATGGAAAACTTTTTCCCTAAGATAATAATACAATCTCCGAACAAATGGTTCCGATCGGTTAACAATAGCTTATATGTACATAGTTGCCACATAAGCTGAACGATCAATATAAAGTTGTTGGATGGAAAACCTTTTTATTGAACAAGATATCTTCACGAAATTTCGCATCAATTATTCTCCGAGGCGACGGTACAATTTTCGAAGAAACTGCGCAGATTGAACCAATATAGCATATAGCTGCCATACAAACTGATCGATGTCAAAACCAAGTTCTTGTATGGAACCTTAGGGTGTATAACGTAATGCCGACAATCAAAATCTTGAAATTTAGAATGCCGACAGTCAAAATACCGACAAATCAAGAAAAGATGGCATTGTTCGTTCGAGACCCTCAGGATCATAACCCTTAGTCAGTAGAATTCACTTTCTGTGCTTCGATAGACATAAGGGCAGACAAGATAAAATATTTTTCATATGTCGGCATTTTGGTTTGTCGGTATTTTGATTTTTTTTTTTGTTATAATTTATCGGTATTTTGATTTTTTTTGTTATAATTTGCCGGTGTTTTGATTTAGCTGCGTATTTAAATTTTGTCGGTATTTTGATGTGTCGCCACTTTGAATTTCGGTATTTTAAGTGTATCCCGAAGCATTAGTATTCGCAAAAGGTATTAAAGCTTAGGTGCAACCGAATTTAACAACTTTTAATTTTTTTAGCTACCTTTATTTTATAAAAATATTTTTTTGATTTAGTTTCGCTGTCAATTTAATTACCATTGCTTATCTTTTTCAAGTTATATCTTTAATTACATATCCTTAAAACTATGTTAAAAGTAGTATTTTAAAAATTAAGTAAATTAAGGTAGTTTGATGGATAAATGTGAAAGAATCATTTTACGTTTATATGCAGTTGAATTCATAACATATTCGATTTGCACATCTTTACACTGCATCTAAATGGCTTTGTTGGCGCTCCACACCGGCAACTGCCAATGACTCTTTCACAACGTAAATCTACAATATTGCTGGTAAATAAAATTTAATTGTAATTAAACTTTGCGTAGCATGGCAACGTATTAATTTTCAAGTGCACAAAGTATTTCCTTAACAACGCTTACTTTAAGGCTTACATAAACACATTTCAATTATATAAATTTATATGTAATATTATAATATTAAAAAATTAAGCGTTAAATTAAACAAGATATGCCGAAATGCATTTCACAATTGAAAATAAAACGCATTTACCAATATCACAATTGTATTTGAATTCTTTGAGAATTCAATTCAATTCGGTTTTCGTGTACATACAATAACAAATGACTAACCTACATAAAAATATATATACATAATGTATTTTGATTTGTTATTTGTTAGTCGTTAGCAATGTCTATATTCGTGTAAAAAGTAGCGTATAAAAACTTTATCGCCTAAATGTATGAGGTCGCATACAGATGTCTCTTCTCCAGTGTAAATATGCAAAAAGTGTATTCCCGATAAATAACAAGCTGTCACCACCATAGCAACATGGTTATGGACTTTCGTCAAGCATGGTGTTTAAACTATTTCACCACTGGCGCCATAATTCAAACCGTTATTACGATGCAGATGATGATGATGCGTATCGATGTGATCCTGTTCCATTTGTTCCTTCAATATCTCCAGTTCGCGTATGCCCGAAACGGTAACTTCGTACTTATGTGTGACAAGCGAACGATAGAAGTGTATCGCAAATGCTAGGAAGACTATCATTACCGGTATAAGTACGATGCATGCCGACCAAGCGGCTGGCTGACTTAAATCATAAAATTTCACCCAACAAAGTATAGCTATCTCGAGTAGGAAGAGTATCAGTCCGAGTAGCGTGGAGAAGGCCCACGCCGTTTCAATATACCAGTGTAGGCGTTCATGCGGTGATTCGTGTACCAACGAGATGCTATGCAAATTACAAACTGTTTCGATATTTGGTAAAATACAAGTACTGATCATAAGCGCCAACATATGAACTGCCACAAGCAGCGTGGTGCAGATGGCGAAGGCGACGAGCATACCGGCAGGCACTTTGGTGCTACTATCCAATTGGACCTCAACCATTGCGACCTACAAATAACAAGTATATTGAATATCTGATCTGTGTGTATATAAATATGTAAAACAATGTGTAGCGATGGCATTTTTATGTGTTTACAAATGAAATTGATTAATTGAATTTAATTGGCTGAAGCATGAAATCGATTGTGTTGACCTGTTGACTTTAACTTTCACCTTTATTTTATATAGATTGATGTGTTTCACATGTTTTTGTATTATGTTAAAAATATTTGAATTCTTCAGAGCAACAATAATATAAATGGCTGAGTGCTGATGACCTTGAGTACCATTAACGACGATAAAGTTAGTAAAAAAAATGATGTTCTGATTTCGAAAAAAATGCGTGAGCATCAGGACCAGCCCTATAGGAATTAATTATTGGTCTACTTGTATAGAAAAAACAGGATCGATATCTCAAAAGCTGAAGGATTAGTTTGCGTATAAAGACGATAAATAATAAGCTGTCACCACCTGTACAGACAGACGGACATGTCTACATCGACACAGCTGATAATTAATATTGGGTAGTCGAAAAAGTCTTTTCGTATTTCTAATCAAATTTTGGTCGACCATTTTTCCGCTAGAGACATTATTCCACCAGTATAAAACTCCGATGGTGCAAGGTCAGGGCTGTGGATATGGTGGATGCATCAAAACTTCCCAGCCAAGTTTTGCCAGTTTTGCCGAGTCATCAAAGATGTGTGTGGTCTAGCGTTATCCTGATGGAACACGAAGCCCTTTCTGTTGATCAGTTCTGGCCGTTTTTTCGATTGCTCATCAACTCGTCAATTCTGACTTTGCGATCATTTGTTGAGCTTCACCACGCTTGGACCATGTTCTTTTTCGCACATTATTGTCGTATTTGATCCACTTTTCGTCTCTTTCGATTCAGAAATGGTTCGATTTCATTTCGTTTCAGCAAAGAATCGCAGATATTAATTCGGTCCATTAAATTTTTCACAGACAATAGATGTGATACCCAAATATCGAGCTTCTTTTTGTAGCCAGCCTTTCTTAAATGATTCAATGATGATGAATGTCAAGTTTCTTAGCGATGTTATGGCAGCTTAAGTGAGGGTCCTGGTCAATCTTTTCCATAATTTCATCGACTTTTTCAACGATAGGTTGACCAGAGCAAGGTGCATCTTTCACATCGAAATTTCCAAAACGGAAGTGAGCGAACCATCGCCTCCGTAAATTTTACAAATTTCAATGGTGGCTTGCGTGGCATTCTTCTCCTTTTTATACAAAAATTTCAAAATATAGCGAATTTCTCTATTATTTTCAACAGCTGTAACTTTTTTTCAACTCCTCGAATTTAATTTTTTTTTTAATGAAGCTTAAAATCTCACCTTTCTAACACTATATGGTATGACACAATGTGATTGGTAGCACTGGAGATATACGACTGCAACGACATCTATTGATAAAATACGAAAAGATTTCGACTACCCAATATATGTGTATTTTACAGGGTCCTCGACCGTTCCTTCTGGATATTTGAAACATAATATACCCTGTTCAGAAGACTGTATAACTGTACAAAAAAACTTATTAGCCATATCTGAGGCAAATTGGTTGAGGTGGGTATAGAAATACTATATACCTATCCATTTAACTTAAGAGGGTACAATAAACCTAAGGCCACAGTACAGTCCTCGTCTATCTATCTTAACAGTTTATCGCTGGGTATGCAAAAGGGTGCTATAGATCAAACAGGGACTTACTGGAAGATGGACATAACGGATTTTTCAATAGGGACGCTACAAAAGTAGACCGAGAGGGACAGCAACGACGCCATATTTTTTCCCGCTCTTCTGACATTTCTCTTCAGTAAGGTTTGCGATTTCATCATGGAAAGATATACGATCCAACAACGAGTCGGAATTATTAAAATTTACTATTAACTTTAAGAAGCGCTACATCCAATTTATGGTGGTCATAATCGTCCCGTCAGATCAACAATTGAGCGTCTAGTGGAAATATTTGAATGCACAGGCACAGTATAAAATGTTCCCGTGGCAGTGAGACAAAGAAGTGCCAGTAGTGTCGAGAACATTGCTGCCACTAGCGCATCAATTGATGAAGACCCAAATCAGTATCTCACATGTCGTTCTCAAGCGTTGGGCATCTCTGTGACGTCGTCGATGGGAGTATTTTGCTTTCAAGATCAAATTGACGCAAGCACTGAAGCTACTTGACCACCAGAATCGTCGTATGTTCGTGAATTGGGCTGAGCAGCAACTTGAAAATGATCCGGATTTTCATCGAAAAATCAACTTCAGCGTTGAGGCTCATTTCTGGTTGAATGGCTTCGTCAATAAGCAAAATATGCGTTATTGGTCAGGCAGCAATCCACACGTACGCTATGAGTCACCATTACTTCCCGAAAAAATTACGGTTTTGTGCGGTTTATCGGCCGCCGGCGTCATTGCGCCGTACTTCTTCCATGTTGATCAAGACCTTCACGTTACTGTGAACGATAACCGAATTTGATGATATGGACTTGGACAATATGTGGTTCCAACAAGCCACACATCGATTTTTGTTTGAAAACCGTCGACAATTGGGTTCAGCGTCTGGGCTTCTGCAATCGTGCCTGTGGTGGCCATGCAAAAGAAATCGAGTTTCATATATAATGGCATCGAATGTACTTTGACAGGAATTTCATTAAAAAAAATCTTTTGTAGCACTTTTATTGAAAAAACCGTTATATTAAGTGTGTCGCGGTCGATTCTGGATAAGGAGAATGGATTTGAAAACATCCCAGCAGAAACTGCTTGAAAAGGCGCTTATTATGTTGCTTGACCGGAATTATGCGGGTCTCGCTATTCGACCGGCGACATCAAGAGGCATCCTGTAATAGTCAGGAGTGCAGTATTTTGACTCCTCTGAAGCTTCTTCCTCAGCTTTTCACTTCATCCAAGCGACCATAACGGACATTTTTAAAAAATGGCATTCAGTATTTAAGCTTGCACAGCAGCCACTTGACAAATTTAATAATAAATAAATAAACAATTGCATTTACATGTACATATGTACAAACCTAACGGTCAACTCTGTCAAATTCAATAATGTAAACAGCAAAACAAATTGTATTAATCAGGTGTTCAGTTAGTCATTAGAAAGATTTGTATGTGGGAAGCATTTATGCACTTAGTAATTGCATAGATATTGAATGCTGACATTACTTTCTGACTGGCTGCACATGAAAAGGCCAAATTAATGGGCGATGCACTGCCAAAACTAAGAATAACAAACGAACGTAAAAGCAATGAAAATGTGAGACAAATTGCAGCGTAATGTTTAACAAGTCGCATGAAATCGCAGCATGACCGAGTGGGAACCAGGTGGACGCGGCTCTAATACTTTGAGGGACAGGAAGTTGTTTCTATAAATTTAATTGAAAAGAATGCTGCGCCGGGTACAAGCGCAAAACAAAAAATGAACAACTAAGAAATTGTTGTTGCTGATTTTTTGCTTTTAATTTAGTTTTATAGATGAAAGTGCGATAGCACGAAGCTTTTAATTCACAAAGGCAGAGGTTGGTTGACAATTTTTGTGCTTGCTTAGTGTCTAAATGTGCATATGTCCCAGTATTGTGAACTAAAAATATCAAGCGACTTGGGAGAATTTATTATCTGCACAAAGGGTTCAAGGTTTCTAATGCTTGTGACTTTGTATGTGCGTAAGCGGACATGAAGTAAAATTATATCGTATCTAAACATCATGTGAGCTTGAGGACTGAAAATTACTACAAGAATTAGAATCATAGATGACGGCAAAACTCAAAGCTACGATTTTGTTAACAAAAAAAAAACAGTTACTACAGTTATTTGCAATTTAATTGCATACTCACCATGGCAAAACCGGAAAGTAATGCCGACGTCTTGCTGGACGCCTTTAGTTTGGCGCGACTCAGCTGCAGCTTGCGCCAGGACAGATAGCTGGGCGAGTGTAGATCGTCTCCGGATTGCGACATGCTGGCGCTGGTTGTGCGTCGTGGCTGTAAACGAGAGAAAGGATAAAAGCTGCGATACGATGACGCTGGCTGTGCTGCGGATTGTTGTTGTTGTGTTTGTGGTAACGGCGGCGGCGGTGTTGGTGTCACGATCGACGACGGCGGCAGCGAATTGAAACGATTACTCGACGCACTCGAATTTAAATTGAGATAACGCGCTGAGGTTGCGCTATAACTTTTTTGCGACACCGAACTAGGACTACCCGATTTTATGAGCGAATTTTGGAAACGCAGCGGACGACACGAATCACAGAGGCTGTAATCGTGTGGCAAATGCGTTGAATAACCACCACCACTCAGGGCAGGTGGCACGCTACCCGTTGTCGATGGTGGCGGCGATGAATGCGTGTGTCGCGTTGACGTCGGTGGCGGCAGTTGTGATGTCGGCGGCGGTGAAGGCGACGGTGTCGTGCCGGAAAGCAAACGCGTTCCAGGTATTACGTTGGTGTTTTGTTGCTTCTCAGCAGGCGTTGTGCCGCGATAACCGCTGGGCAATATTATCGGTGTTGCGGCCGAGGCAAATGTTAGTGGTACGAGCGTGTCGAGCGTACCGTTACACTCGTCCGTTGTGCTGTCTTGTGCGATCTGATGCAGCAGCAGGCTGCTGTGACTGAGTTTGGTGCGCTCATAACGCAAATTGGAATAGGTTTCGGTGTCGAGCAATAGCATTTGTTGCATTTGTTCGAGTTGCTGTTGTTGTCGCAATTTTTTTGACATTTTTGTTGGCTTTTTCGCAGACGGCGCATGTTGTTGCTCGGACACATGTGTTAGTGGGTCCGCTTGGGCGACGGCGACGACACCACCAAACAAATGCCGTATGGTGGCGAACATTTTTGTAGACACAAAACTGTTGTGAGCCCCAAAAACAACGGATCTCTGTATGCGTTAACTTGTGTGTTTGTATAGGTTTATTTTAACGTTAGCTCTATATTCGCAATGCTTGCAATTTTGCTGTGAGCTAAATTGTTTTTGCTTTTACTTGATTAATTAAGGGCACTGCGGCGCTAAGCTGTATATGTTTTTAATTAAAGCATCATAAAATGCTATTTTGAAATACACTTATAAAGTTTCTTGTGAGAGCAAATCACGTATTATAGTGTGTATTTATGTTTGTGATTTTATAGCTCGGTATTTTTCAAGAGGAACGCTGCAAATTTTATAGAGAGGTGATTCGAAAACTACTATTTTCTAACAAAATGTTTTGGAAAAGACATTTTAAAAGTTTAAGAGAGGTATTAAGGCACTGGGTTGTGTACTTTCCCCACTGCTTTGGATCTTGTTGGATTACGAGACCTACTTAAAAACTGGAGGGACAAGATTGTCGAGTTGTAGCCCACGCTGACGACATTGTTAAAGGAAATTTTCTAAACATCGTCCACGAGCTGACCGAAGGGTCCCTCAGCGTGGTATCCAACAGGGCGAATAGAAGCTGTCAACCCTAGTAAAACTGAAATAGCTTTATTCTCTAGGAGGTGTAAGATCCCAGAAGTTCCTCTTACTTATTTCGGAGGCTCACGCCTTTAACCTGTTGATAAGGTGAAATACTTAGGACTTATCCTTGATAGAAAGCTTTCATGGAGTCTAAAGATTGAGGAGAGGTGAACACGCAGGTGTACTGCTGCGAAGGGTGCTCTAAGGCAAAGAGAATCTGGGCATATGAAGCGTCCGAGCGAGGACGCGCCTAAATTCTTTCATCTTTCAACTGCTTCCTGGAAGCTTGGATCTTTGCGTCCCAGAGGCCACTCGTGGCGGCTTTTTTTTCTCACATACCGATGAGAGATACATACATAAGTGGATGGGAATAAGTCTCGCTGGAGAAGAGGTAAAGAAAGCTTTAAAGGCAAGGTTGGGGGGGATTTTCTATAAGAAGCTCTTCGCAAATTTTAGCTTTGGGCTATCAGACCACTGTAGTGTTTTTAGGCAGAAATTGCTGCAATTAAGTTGGTACGAAGTACACCTCTTTCAAGGAGGTAAGAATTTACTCCAAAAGCAAATCGGTAATAATAGTGCTGAACTCCCTAACTATGTGTTCAAAGCTAGTCAAAGAGTGTCTGTACGCACGAGAAATAGCATAAATTGTACTTTTTTATCAGACTCCGCTCATATCCAAATGGTACCAAGTTGGATCTGCATTGACGTGCGTTCTAGTACTTGATTAAGGGGTCTTGCGTGCACTTAGCAGACGCTGCTGGACGGACAGCTCCTCTGCTACTGCGTGATCATTTTGACCTAGAGTAGAACTCCTGGGTCTACTGATTTACATGCTCTTAGCAGAGTTCATCTTGTCGCTATCGTAGGGATTCTTACACCGTCCAATAGACATTTATACAAGACTAAGGTTTCAAGATCTCGGCAGTCATATCTTCGGCAAATCAGGTTACACAAATTTGTGATATTCTCAAAGCGCTTTGTCGATTTGTAAGGGCCTTATGATCTACTATACAGGAGTTTTACGCACAGCAACGGACGGCGTTATAAACTATCAAAGAGAGATCCTTGGTAAGATTCACCTCTTAACCTAGCGTAAAAAAATGGAAAGGAGGAATTATATTCCTTTTCCTAACTCCCAGAATAAATAGTCAAAGTTAGACTTTTAGACTAGTTAAGATGGTCAACATTAACTGTTCTAACTCAATGTGTGGTAGCTTCAGAAAAGACGCCTTAGCAAATGGTTATGCGGTCAGCCTCAAACTCTGCACTACAAAAATATATAATATAATATGATATCACAACAAAAACTAAATACCGAATTTTGAATGTTTTGAATTTGCTTTTTTCTACCCTTAAAGAAATGTTTGAGGTTAGAATTGTCGACAACTTAAAAAAGTGTTCAAAGAAGTGCGATAATTTAAAACCAAATCACAAAAATACAGCAATTGCAAGAAAATGTAGACACAATAATCGAGCTGTCACCGTATAGAACAAGCATCGCTCGTAAAAATATGTTTTACAATGAAACACAATTTTGTTATTGTTTGTCGTACAGAGATAAAGGTGCAAATATAGAAATATGTAGGTGATATATATGTACATACATACATTGATACATATGTACATATATACTGGTGTCTAATGTATTATTTGAAACATTTTCTTAGAAGAACTATGGGTACACAGCAATTATTTTGGCTACTTTTATAAACGAGCAGAGCAGTTTTCGTAATAAATACATACATACATTGTGACAAAAAAGCAACCGAAAATTGTAATTAAATTCTCCGGGTAAATGATATAAAAAAAAAATAAAAAATTATTCGAGCGCGATCTGTCAACCAGTTTGTTTACAGCAGCTACACACCCAGTAGCGAAAAAAGAATTTGTCTCAAATTTTGTATTTCTAACCAAATTTCATTTGTGGAATCGTTGCAAATGTTGGAAAAGGATTAGATACGTTGATTCAGTTTTATCAAAAACACAAGCCTACAAGTACTACAAAGCCTTCAAAGACGGTCGAGGGATCGTTGAAGACATATGTACCTCGATCTGGAGGACCTTCGACCTCTTCAACTGATGAAAATATTAGAAAAGTGAAGGATATGGTAATTGAAAATCGTCAGGCAAGTGTTAGAGAGATGAAAAGACAGCGAGTCCGTTCGAATGATTCTGGTTGAAATTTTGGGTAAGAAAGGCAAGTGTTAGAGAGATGGCAAAGAGCTCGACATCTCCCGGGAGTCCGTTCAAATGATTTTGGTGGATATTTTGGGTATAAAACACGTTCTTGCTCGACTCGTCCCGATAAAGCTGATTTTCTTCAAAAAGACTAACGTAATTATGTCTCTTTGGACATGCCTGATCGTGAGAATTCCGATACCATATTCATGGAGAGCATTATAACTGCCGATGAGACATGGATTTATGAGCTTGATATGCAAACAAGTTCACAATCACCATATTTACCAGATTTGGCTCCGTGTGATTTTTTTTATGTTCCCGAAAGTTCAGTCGATCGAAGAGTTAAAACCAAATTCGCGGAAGAAGCTGAATGGTATCCCAAAAATTGCTTATGAAAAGTGTTCCGAGACTTGAAAAATAGTTGGCATAAGAGTATTACATCTGGTGGGGATTACTTTGAAGGCGACAATATAAGTATTCATGAATAATTAAATATTTTGCGTTTTATTTACAACTTCCGGGTTCTTTCTTGTCACAATGTATATGTATAAAAGTACACGCACGACATGAACAAATACATATTCGAAGTGATACTAAATTTTGCTTCTTTTACTTTTCTTTAACTTCCATACTTTCAGTTATCTTATAAAATTCTAAATGTTCACATTAAATTTCGTAGGAAATTAATTGTGTATGTATGTATGTAGTCTATTAGCAGCTAAGTACTTCACAAAAACACTTTCTATTTAATTTGCAGCATTTTATAATGTTTTTTTTGAAACCATTAACACTTTCGGGAGCATAAAAATCAACTTCGTTTTTTTAGCGTTAAACTTTCGCGTGCACAAATAATCATTTATTTTGCTAAATAAACGCTTTTAACGGCATACAAACAGATAAGTATGTATATGAGTGGAAACGCTGCTTATGTGTAAGTAACAATAGAATTGAGCACTTAGTTTTTGTAATCACTCATGGAAATCAATCACAGTTCTCAAATACCAGTAAAATCAAACAAAGTCCTTCGTCATTTATTTTTCAATATTTTACATAAAACGACGTGTTTTAGGCGATAACGTAAGGTCTAATTAAAAATTCGATTTGTTTAATTTAAAAAACAGCATTTCGCCACTTGTCAATGTGGGCAGTGGCTAATCCGCGGCAGTGTGTCCACAATGACGAGTCATTTCAATCAATAGACTGTGGTGAGAGAACAAAAAAACATACTTTCCGACATAAGTACATATGTATGCTGTATACATGCACAAACATGCAGGGTGTTTATTACTCAAAGAGGCGCTCAACATACTTGTTATTGTAATTTATTAAAAATTATAACTTTTCCGTTTCATAGACAAGCGTATTGATAAAGATTAAGTGAGTTGGGGAGTGGAGCTTCTGAATAAGTCCATGTACATACATTGAGCGCGGCTTAATAATTTGTATGTATGCCGCCGGCAGCAGTAGAACTTAACGCCAGTTCGTTAGCGCGAAGTGCTGACTTCGGTTTTTATTTATATTTTTTCAATAAAATTCCAAGTATGTATTATGTTTGAATGTATGTTAATTTATGTTCAGGACATATTTTGGCGCTTATTTCACATGTTTGTCAATATTAATTGAAATGGTGTTTAGCATTAATTAACACGCTGAGCACTTGCTGCTTAATTGAATTTTTGGGAGAAATATTAGACGCTGGAAAATTTTTCGCCAATATTTTTCGCTAAAATTGCAACAAAACAGATTATATTGTTTATTTGCAAATAAATTTTAATTATTATTTGTTTTGTTTTGATTTTTTTCAGGGAGCCAGGCGCACGTTGTGCAGTGTTGCCGGCTTGCTGACACACAAACGAATAGTTTGGTTGATGAGTAAGGTGGCTGGCGCAGATGTGGGCGTGAAATTGCTAAAATTATTCGCATAAACGATGCATAAACACAAAATACCGCTATGACAGGCGCTGTCTAAGCATTTTTGATGCAATTCAATTTTATTTTACACAAATATATTTATTTAATGTCATTGCATTTATTTATAAACAAATATTGTATTTGTTTTATTTAAAATTTTATTTTATTTTGCTTTAAATTTTTTATTTATGCTTAATTTTCTTTTTCTTAATTTTTTGGTTATTTTTTTTTTTTAATTTGAATTTTTTTTTTTTTCTTGAAAATAATTTTTTTTTCAACTTTTCATTTTCTATTTCATATTAGAATACGTGTTAGCGGCGTTTTTGCGAGATCACCGAATTTATCGAAAACGCTTGTGCTCTACGACAACACGCTGCAGGCAAACGTTAACAACTGAATGAGTTGTGAATGCGCTGATATGGCGGCTGTGATGTGAAAAGCAGAGTATTAAAAGTCAATTGAATAACACAACAACGGTGGTCCGTGCTCCCAAAGTAGTAGCAATAGCCAGTCAACAACAACAACAACAACAAAACAAAATATTTGTAATGCTATAAATTCAAATTAAACCCCTACATCGGCTATTGAAAACATACAGACATACATACATACAAACAAAACATAGTATTGTATCTACGAGTACGTGTGCTCATGGGACAACGAGCGAAAAATCGATCGCTTGACGGTTAATTGAAAATTGGAAGTTCAAATGTGACAAAGTCTCAGGGCAAAAACAAAAATGTAATGCAAATTTGTATTTGTACACATGTAATCGTAATTGGCAATGGCAGCGGATTGTGTTGGTAGCACGTGAGCACAATGAAAGAGCACAAAAAGCGCTAACGGTAAAGAACAAAACACAAACGAGCAACGACTTGAGAGCAAATATCTGATAAAATCAAACGTTTGAAATTGGCTATTTTGCATACTCGATTGATAGGTGAGAAATTGCAAACAAAAAAGGTCAAAAACAACAACAGTAGCAATGCTGCTGTAAATGATCATTTGGTGGATCGCACCGAATCACACGGCTATTTCGTCCACGGTGACGTATGTTGTGTGTTTGTAAAAGCACTTCTAGTATACTTATTTGGGTGGCAAATTTTATAAATTCGCCAAGCAAATACTGAATGCATGGGAAGAATGTACCGTAATATCGATAAGAGAAATGAGATAAACTAGTACTGAGAGTACTGTATCCGATATCAGTTAAGAACCCCCTTGTTTGTGATTTTCAGAATAAAGAATATTCTTTCAATACATACATATATATGTATGTAGTGTTGATAGACTTATTTGAAAATATTCTTCCGGTAAATATTAGCGTATTTGAAGTGTGCCAGCTTATGAATAAAAACTATCGAAATCGGAACAAACTGTTCAAGTCTCCAGTTACAAAATATGTGGACCACGGTTCCTATTGTGAAGTTTTATTGAAAATTTAGGTCAATCTGTGAGATATATTATAGAAGATATCTTAATAAAATTCAGAGATAATCTATTTCTGTTAGCAATATGTGGTTTTGCAAAAAAGTAAATGAAATCGGGTCAATACGAAATCATTATTAAATTTGTAAAATTAAATAATTTTTTAATTTATTGTACAAAATGCTTCTTTAAGTTTTTTCTGACTTAAGGTGAGGTTAAGGGTGGTGTAGAAGTTCTTCATATCAATGAAAAAATCTTCTCTTCTACTTAGAACTAAATGCTAAATTTTAGCATTATCTCATGAACTACTGGCGCTTCTACTTGTAAAAAAAATTATCTCTACGAAAAGAGCAAAATGCATCTCAATTAACGTCATGATGTGCTGCCATAATTTCAACCTATCTAGCAATTATAATCAATAAGAATTAATGCTTATCAATATCGACTCCTAAATCTTCATAGCTACTACGCGTTGTAGTAAATTTATCTCAAAAAGTTACAGATTGCGATAATATCATTTATGGGGTCTTCATTTGGTTTTATTAACACGCGGCAATAAAACTAAAACAAAACGAATATTAACTTCGGTTGCACCCAGACTAGAATACTCTGAAAAGATAAAAAAAAGTTCGGTCGGTTTGTATGGCAATGCTATGCTATAGTATATCCGATCTAAAAAAATTATTCGGAAGTTATAACGTTATTTTTGAAAATAACCATGCGAATTTTATTGAAGATATTTTGTCAAGTAAAAAAGTTTCCATGAAAGAACTTTATTTGTTACTTGAAAATTCTCGGGAATTCTCCCATGTGTATGGCAAGTTTGGTATGCGGTCCTGCGACCACTGTACCAGTTCTTTCTGACGTTTTCGAGCCGTCAGTGTACCACTTAATAGTGCTAACCCTTAGGTCAAGCGTGGAATCAATCTATTCACTGCCGAGGCTAACTTTAAACATATTTGTGACGTTTATCCGTTTGGTAATGCTGCTCCTCGAGAGAAGAGCCACCCGATGCGCGTAGTTACAATAGTTGAAGTCCCACCGACGTCTGCGATGCTTTCGAAGCCCAAGCCCAATACGTAAAAATCGGTCTCACCACACCTATGTACATCCATCTGATAATCCTTAGCTTACTGTCTCAGGATTTCTCAACCAGTCGATCGCACAACATGAGTGCTTTTGTGACTTTTACCATGGTCAAATAAACATGCTGCCTTCACCGAAGAGTGGAATTCACAGTGAAACCCAGATATTTGATCTGATAAGTCAACTGATAAGATCTTAAAGCCCGGCAGGTATCTTCTTTTGGACGACAATTGTCGTTTTCGACGGGTTGATATTCAGTCCAATCTCACTGCACAATGCCTTTGTCAGGCAATCCCCTTTGCACGATATCACAGAGAGTGTTCTCAAACAAAACTTTTGCTAATATAACAATTTCGTTCGCTTACGCTTGACAATGGATCTCATTGTTGGTTAGCAGCTCAAAAAGCTCACGCACGACAAGGCTCCAAATAAGGGGGATAATACTCCACCCTGTGGGCAATTTCTTTTCGTGCCGAAACGAATTTTAGTATCCCTCTCAGTGGTCTCAACTATCCTAGTGTGCAGTACGGCCTCCATCCATCTGCGGGCTGGTTTGGCACATTCGCTTTCTCTGATGGTTTTGCAATACTTTCATCAGACGCATTGCCAAAAGCACATTCGAAATCTAGGAACGTGCATAAGGTCTACCTTTCCATTATCCAGTGCACTTTAAATTTCCGCGGTTAACTTGTACAGAGCAGTGTTAGTTGGACAACATCCGGTGTGTTTAACGTGGGTACCTGCTGACGACAGCTTTACTCCACGGCGCTCAAAAGCACAGCGGATCAAAACAATGCGTTGATCAGCGCCCTGCTAAGCATTTTCAGTACCAATTGGCAGTGTGGCATGAACACACTAACCACCTTGGTAGGGTTCGAGGCCCATCTAAAACCTCTGCCTTGTTTTGGGTTCGGCACCCAGTTGCAATGCAACTCCACATTCAACTGACAAGGTCAGTTCTTCCCGCATTTGGGTTTTAACCACAACCACCACGAATCTCCACAAAGGGCCAAACCCAATGAGCAGATTGGAGTTACCTCCAAGGGCTACTGCTCCCCGTGATACCAGAATTAAGTCTCCGGTCAGACCTCGTAGCCAAAGCTACTACCAGTTGAGCTTCCATACGGCTCTGGACTGGTAGCCAGGATATTAGTCGCCTCTTACGACAGGCATGCCTTACCACGGGTATATTCGGTTTCCCCACCGAACCCAACGGGGTCCCCCCTACCCGCAGGGTGATGTTAGTTGTATAAATTGACCAACCTGCTCTGTCATGTTCTTAATGATTATACTTGCTTAATTTGTGGAGTTATGGCCCAAGTTTTTACATTTGCCAATTTTTCTATTTCATACATATTTTATACGTAAAATAATAATGATAATATAATTTCTACGATTGACTGACTTTCCTGATACTTCGCTATAATATCTGATGAGTTTATATTTGGTAGTATACCATAAGTTGATACTTATATTCAACTAAATATAGAAAAGCGACAAAAGTACAAGCTGTCATCAGCTGACTTGCAAAACATATGTTAAAGTTTACGAATATGTCCACAAATAAAAAATGTATAATCATCTAAAAAATAAACTTATATCAAGTATTCTGTATGTGTGTACAAATACGGACGTAATTAGCTTTACAAATCAGTTACCAAATCTAGCCAGTTATTCGATGAATTACTGGGGGAAAAAGCATAAGAATATTCAATAACTAATAAGCGTGCAGAATGAAAAAAAAAACTTTTACTGAATGATTGGGGATTGCGCTGGGAAACGAAAAAAGCAAAGGGAACAATAGACACAAATGTGAATTGTAAAACGCAATAAAGCAATTCTCAGCAAGTTAACAGGCGAAATATATATTTCAAAACATCTGAATGGCTGATGCAGTCAAGCGGAATTTCATTGACTCCGCTACATACTATATGGTTCTAGTGGGTTTTGTGTTATTTTTGCCATTGTGATTTTATTCGGTGATGAGCACAAGTATTTCTCTCCCATTTGGCATTTTTCCAATTGAATTGAAAACTAATCTGTCATTAAACATGTTAGTAAGTGCAGATTTCCGGATTGACATTAATTAGTATTTGTTGAATTACGAAGAGATCAAACATTTCGTGTTTATGGTGTGTGGATTTCACTTATTTATTGCATAGTGTCGGCGGAAAATAAATGCTTATATATTTTTACTAAACATGTAGTACATGTGACGTCGATATTAGATTTGTAGTTTATATGTATATATGTATTATTTTATTTATTTGTAAAAGGAAATAATATTTTGCAGCAGTGATTTTTAGTGTATGGTTGCACCGAAGCTATAATAACTTTCACACGTGCATTTCTTATATTATAAAAGGTTACAAATTGTTTAAATCTTGATTTTGATTGAAGAGTTTTTATGGCAGCTATGCATATGTTATAGTAATCCGATTTAAACAATTTCTTCGGAGATTGTAGCGCTGTCTTGGACAATAATCCATGCCAAATTTCGAAATGATATCTCAACAAATAAAAGGCTTTTCATGCAAAGATTAGATTTTCACCGATCAGTTTGTATGGCAGCTATATGCTATAGTAGTTCGATGTGAATAATTTCCTATGCGATTGTACTGTTGACTTGGGCAATAATCCACGCAAAATTTCGTGCAGATATCTCGTCAGATAAAAAAAGAATCCATACAAGGACATGCATCGGCGGTTCCGACAAATTAAAGAAAAAGAAACGAGTGCAAAATTTCGGATCGATATCGCGAAAACTGTATGACTAGATCGTGTATAAACAATTTTATAAAAATTCACCTCTGCTCGTGGTGAATATCAATATACGATTTAACTGGTTTTAAGCGGTTTTGAATGCATTTCTAATTTACTACAGCTGAATCATTAAAAATAACTGTTTATACACAAAACTCAAAAGCATGGAATAAAACGTGAATAATTGTAAAACAACTGTATATAATGTATATAGTACATACATACATACATATATACATACGTGTATTTACATATTTTTTAAAATCAACCAGCAAGCGACAATTTCAGCAATTATTTTTATCAAAGTGTGTTACTCGTGGTTTGAAAAAGGCAAAACATTAAACTTGTTATCGTATGCGAAAGTCGGCAGTCATATATGTACAACACCAACAACCATTTGCTAATGCAGTTGCGCGACAAAACCAAAAATTATAAATAAATTACTAACAAGAAATCGCAACTAAGGTACTGGACGCCTTAAATTGTTATTTAAAGTAAATATATGTATGTATGTATGTGTATATGTATATGATTTGATGACTTGAACGGCCGAGCCTGAAAAGCGTGTTACTTCATTTCTTGATATTAAATAAGAATTTCGCGCAGAATGCTGACACGAAAATGGAGCAAAACCTTGGTCTGCCTTGCTTCCCTCTTCCTTTAGTGTTACTAAGCGTTACAGAAATTCATAAATGATTTTGGTTGAATTTTTCTTGCTTTTTTCAGCTGATTTTAGCATATTTACAAGACTTCGTCTTTTGTTATTTTTTCGGACTAATTAAATTGCTAACAAATGCCGATGGCCTTTACAAGCGGACAACAGGGTTAAGAAACTGTAGCTTTTTGTTTTTAATTTCATTTCGGCGGGTGAAACTATTTATAAAATTTAATTTTCATAAAGCGCCACGGTTAATCACGTCTTCGGCAAGGTCTATTGAAAAAAACGGCGTTGCATATTATTATTTGTATACACATACATATGTATGTATGTATATATGCGCGAATTGTAATTATACAAATGTATTTCGGTAACCAGACAGTGAGCGTGATTCAATAATATATAATTAATTTGGGTTGGTCTTTTATCAGTGTTTATGCGTTATTAAGCAATAAAAAATTTTCAGACTGTATGCAACAAAAAACACTCTGCTAAAGAGGAGTTCTTGTTAGAGGGCAGTTTTTGTATAAAAATATTATATAAGAAAGAGTTTCGAGACGTTTCTGCTTTGCTGATGTATATAAATGATTTTAGGTTAAATAGAATATTTAAAAGCATGAGCCGTTTATATCTGAAAATTTAGCAGATTCTATAAACAAGATTAAAATTCCTACTATTTTCGCAATTTTCGCAAACCGAAAGAGAGTTTCATAAAATATCGAATACAGTGTAAGCTTGCTCACACAACCGTTTCCGCTATAAAAAAGTTACGCCCACATCGTGTTATGATAGCAAATATGGCAACTAAATTACGCACATTTACACATGCAAACGTGTATAAGTAAGAAAAGCAGGTAAAAGTTTTGCATTTAAAAATTTCGTTGTGCAAATACTCGATTGTTGACTTTTGCAATTAAACTTATTAGACAAACTCGAATTTTACAGCTAACGCAAAATATGAAGTAAGTGCGACCTGGGCGGCAGCTTTTGTTATTTTTGCAAAAACAATTTCGAAAATAATTAGCTTTCCCGGTTTAACTTGTCTGGTTTAAGTGCAATCACCCGCACACGATCAACAGCCAGCTTTGGCTATATGTATTTGTAAGCAGGTGAAACGTTGTGTTTAACTGCGCCACATCTTTCGCGTGTACTGATCGGGCGGCCACCGGTCGCTTTCGCTGACGACCAACAACACGTTCATACACACAACGAAAACAATCGCGCTTATTCGTTTGTTATCTTAAATAAATAGCATTTTTATATTAAATATTCAGTTTTAAGCCTGTTATACAGTCTCCCCCCACTAAAGCACATGACCCCATACTTACCCGGGAATTGGGTGGCGTATATTGAGTAATACTATTATTACGTTGATATGCGTTAGAATGGTTATTGTTGTTGTGATTGCCGTTGTTATTATTGCTATGTGAGTTGGTATGTCCTGAAGCTAATGAAGCCGCTGTTGCGGCAATTATTGTTGCTGTCGCTGCCGATAGTGCAGAAGTGTGAAAATGTTGTCCCAAATGGGGTGTGCTACCCGTTCCAGTGCCGGAAGTACTTGTATTACCGCTACCGTTTGGTGAATGATTGATATTGTGCAGATGTGCGAGACTTCCAATAGCTGTTAGACTTTGACTGGCTAAGATTTTACTCTGTTGATTGTTGTTCGTGCCGCTACTACCACCTGCATTAGCACTCTGTATGCTATTACTGCTTGTACAATGGATTGCCTTGAATTGTTGATGTTGTTGTGTAGTCAAAGCATTCTCTATTCCAGACGCTGTTGTGCTCCAGACAGACATATTGTCGTAGCTGTGACAGCTGTAGCGTTGGTAAAGCTACGCGTTTGTTCGCCATTGTTAATAATTCCGCACATTTTGATAAAAATTTATAGAAAATCACAAGAAAAAAATATATATTAACGTAAATTCAAAGTAATTTGTTAGCCAACTATGTGTAAACTGTGGAGCGTTTGTAAAAGTAGCAAGCTCGTTGGTTGAAATGCAATTGCGCTTTGGAAAGTTTCTGATTTGCACATATATAATTAAAGCGACGTCGGCGACTTTGAAACCAGTCGCCAATGAACACAATTCGGCACAAAAACACACAAGAAAATAACGAGGGAATAAATATGCACAGAAAATCAAAACAAAACAAAGAGGAAATATTAAAATAACATATGACAGCTGGAGTTGTTGCGACATCTGACGGCATAAGTGAAAACGAATCAGAGAACGTATATTATATACGTTCTCTGAACGAATTATGACAATGGCGCGTTTTTCACGCAAGTATTGGCGTGAGATGGCGCTGTAATGTATAAATTAATTTAATTTTAAAAGCTTTTTCTTTTATGCAAAAGAGTTAAATATTTCTATAAATTACATAAAATTTTACTGCAAAAACCTTACGAAGATTGAACGAACGCTTTGAAAGTGATAGTATTTGAACGGAAATAGTAGGAACCATTCTGGTCTCTCGTATGGATATGCATACTCTCCGGAAAATGTGTCCGCAGGCAAATTAAATGTTTTCTTTATAAAAGTTTGAATGCTTTGACGAATTGGATGTTAAGGATCTTAATGCTTTTCCATTAGTATGCAGTGTATAACCCTGTAGCATAACGAAAGATGCCCAAAGGTCAGTATTTCGAGACTCAGACGTAACCAACATTTGTTCATTTCTTTTTAAGTGCATTTATTTTGCCGGATATGTATATATTTGTATATATTTAATGTTAAATTTTTATACTGCAAATCTACAGTTAAGTGAAAGAACAAATATTTCATCAGCGATTATAAAATATTACTTCAGTCATGCAGAACTCGCAGCCACTGTTAATAGGTATGTACCGTATGCATCCGACCCCACGACAATCGGGTTTATGTAATCGAAACGGACGCGGATTTTGTATATGGCCAAAGTTTGTCAACTCGGCAGAATTCTGCGCTACAACAACAACAAGATCAACAACTTATCATCAACATACACAGTGTTGCTTAAGCATATATACTTTTGTGTGTTTGTGATTCAATGCGACAGCTTTTAAATATTTTTAAATTATTTAATTGCTCTTCACACTTGACGATTACAATGCTTAAATGGTCCAGAAACATCTCGAGTTTTTTGTGTGGCTGCAGCTTGTAGTTTGGATTTTAGCTTAGACACTCGCCTCTAGTCATGTATATTCGTACACACACGTTCATATAAGTAAAATACTTTGTCAAAACCTGTCTCACTTTAAGTCATGACATTGAGTAGCGCGTGGAAATACTTCAATAAAATTGTTGGACAACAAATAATTAATGTATGTACATACATATGTACAAAAGGGTTGCTGTTTACATTTATGGAAATGGACAAGATCGTGAGTTGTAAAAAGTTATTTGAAGTTTTACCTGTCATATGCGATAGGGTTTCGATCTGAACAACATGTTTGGAGATTTTGGCATAGCCTTGGAAAATACTCCGTGTCAACTTTTGTGAAGTTAATATGTCCAATCTGTTTTACATACAAGAACTTGATTTGGATCAGTCACGTAGCTATGTATATGTTAGAACAGTCCGATAACTGCTGTACCGGCAAATGAGTAAGGTTCTTGGGCAGAAAAGAACGTGAGCAAAATTTCAGAACGATATGTCACTAAGGGACTAGTTCGAGTACAGTCTGTCTGTCTGGGGCTAACTTGACTCAGCTCATAATACTAATCATTTATATACACATACATATGGTCTCCAACGTTTCATTCCGGGTCTTGCAAAATTCGTAGAAAACTGAATATGCTCTGAAAGAATTGATATGTCGGCAGGTTAAAATCCGTTTGTGTCGAGCGAAAAATATGCGATCAATGATTTTCTGCTTCAAATGTATACCAACTACAAATGTATAGTATTTCGAACATGTTAAGGTGTTACGAAAATCGGTTAACACTTACCGATCCAAACGGGGTGCGATCGCCGAAAAAACAGCCCTTGGTTGGATGAAATCCGAGTCAACTCCGGTGCCTAGAACCGGCTGTCGTAGGAAAAAAATCGGTTCCAACTGTTATAGTGATTCAAAGAAAATATTTTGAAAAATATTAAAATCGTTTTCAATCGTCACTATTAATTTTTCTTTCATAAGCCTGAAATATAATCGCAACCCTCGTATGAAGACATGTAGGTATACTTATAACAATGTGAAATTTACGTTGGTAGATTTAGAGCAATTAAAGTATTTTTATTTATAGATTAAAATGCTACATCAACTTGAACTTCTAAATAATTGAAAAAAGAAAAGAAATAAAAAAATATTGAAAATATTCTTTAAAGCATTTCGAGTATTTAATATATTCTACACCATAACTGATTTGGCTGTAACGTGGAGCTCTATAGCCTATTATATTGTTTTTAACATAAAAGTTATCATTATTGTTGTTTTAATGCCAGAGAACATCTGCCAAAAAACTTCGAAGAATACCGCCGTGTCGGCAGTCCTTCCTCCAACACAAATCCGAGTTCGTTCTGGGTACGTAAACCCGTTTGTTGGGGAGTTCGTCCCGTAGTGTCTACTACGTAGCAGAAGCTCAAATTATAAACGGCTTATAAGCCGTTATTTTGAATATTTTTATTTCTAGTGTTAAAATTTTTCTTAATTGTTAGAAGAAAATCGGAAAATGTGTAATACGTGTGATTCAACATGTATACATATGTATGTATGTATGTACGAATGAAACGAAATTCCAAAAAATGTTCGATTGCTTTAACAATTCGGTTTTTTTCGCAGTGACACCTGCTACGTGACCAAAATCGTCTTACAATTCGGGTTCAAAGAAAATCGAAATGAATAAAACAATTACAATTTCGATTTTCAATCAAAAAGTAAGGAAGCTACACATTTACATACATACAATTAGGGTGGGTAAAAAAAATATTTTTTTTGTTTCCTACAAAATCAGTAGAACGAGATATTTTGTCGTGGAGCATTCAATTTCCTACAAAATATTTTTTTTAAGTAGTTGGAAGCGAGTTATGTCCTTTTCTCTTTGATACTAAGAAAAAAATAAAAAACTGTAAGGCGGCGGAGCTACCCATTAAAATTAAGAGCTCATGCTTGGAGAGATTTCCGTAGAGTTGACTAAAAACCTATTTTCCAGAGTACCAAGCGAAATTATATTTTTTTTTAACCACCCTAATGTATGCATGACTAAACGGAAGATCTTCCCGTTACAATTAAGAGTTCACGTTTGGATAGGATTTCGTAGAGGCGACTAAGAACCTATTTTCCAGAGTACCAAGCGAAATTATATTTTTTTTTTAACCACCCTAATGTATGCATGACTATACGGAAGATCTTCCCGTTACAATTAAGAGTTCACGTTTGGATAGATTTTCGTAGAGTCGACTAAGAACCTATTTTCCAGAGTACCAAGCGAAATTATATATTTTTTTAAACCACCCTAATGTATGCATGACTAAACGGAAGATCTTTCCCGTTACAATTAAGAGTTCACGTTTGGATAGATTTTCGTAGAGTCGACTAAGAACCTATTTTCCAGAGTACCAAGCGAAATTATATTTTTTTTTAACCACCCTAATGTATGCATGACTATACGGAAGATCTTCCCGTTACAATTAAGAGTTCACGTTTGGATAGATTTTCGTAGAGTCGACTAAGAACCTATTTTCCAGAGTACCAAGCGAAATTCTATTTTTTTTTAACCACCCTAATGTATGCATGACTATACGGAAGATCTTCCCGTTACAATTAAGAGTTCACGTTTGGATAGATTTTCGTAGAGGCGACTAAGAACCTATTTGTCAGAGTACTAGCGAACCACCCTAATGCATGCTTGTCTAAAAATGTCGAATCAGTTGTAGAAATATGCACATATTTAAATGTAAAACCTAGTTTTGTTTCTTTTGAAATGATATAAATTCATGCCCGCGGTTGAAGATAGAGCGCAAACTGGCGGAATTTTACATTTTAACGGTTGACATCAATTTCCGAATAGATACATTGGTCGTTTTCGAACGGTTCAATTAGCATTTGAAAATGAAATACAAGTAGATACATACATACATACATATGTACATATGTATGTGCTTATGAACTGCTATATACATAGATACATATACTATATACTTATGTACTTTTGCTGAAATTCATTGAATTCTAGACTGAATAATGCATGATTCTGATACTGAAGTTCTCGGTACGTTTGTACTTCCCAATCCGTGACTTACTTTATATTTGGTCACATATAACACACCTGCAAACTGAAATCTGATTCAAAATCATTTGTTATAGCTAAATTAAACCTTCAAGGAACTGTCGCTGAAAAACTGTCGATTATAACATATTTCCGTTGGTTCCGAAGCTTGAAAGAATCTATAAGGCAAGTATACAGTTATCTAAAATCCCAAGAAGCTGGAAAGAACTCAAGGGGTTCATTCTCAGCTTCTATGGATGGTGGCATCGAACAAACCATTAATCAAGCTTAACGGAGGAGGAGTTAAAGTTGAAGCATATGTCAATATCAGGACTCTTTCAATTCAAAATCAGTGAAATAATGGAAAAATCCTTAGTAAGATTACACCTTTGGCCGCAAACAACGGACTAGGAGTTAATCCTAGTAAGACCGTATTTATGCTATACACTAATAGAACCAAAATACCTCAATTTCGTCTTCTAACACTCGATGGTTCTCCAATTTCTTTCTGCCATGCGACAAAATATCTCGGGGTCGAGATTGAAACCGAACTGAGCTGAAAAATGAATATAGAGAAATGTGCTAAAAGAGCTTATATGGCACCGTGAAAGAGAATACTAGGCAGCAACTGAGGCCTAAAACCCAATATAGTCGTGTGGATATAGAGTTTTTCAATAGGGCACTACAAAAGTAGACCGATAGGAACAGCAAATTACCCCATATTTTTCCCCCCTCTTTTGAAATTTCTCTTCAGTAAGGTTTGTCATTTCATCATGGAAAGACATACGATCCAACGAGTCGAAGTTATTAAAATTTACTACCGAAATTCGGAGTCTGTGGCCTTAACTTGAAGAGCTATACGCGGCTATCATTAGACCAATTCTTACAGACCTTATTTCTGTCGTCGCCAGCGTTAAACAGATATCTGGGGGTAGCCAGTGCAGGAGTTACCAGGGTCTTTAAGTCATGTCCGATTGTTGCGCTTAATATGCTGCTTGCAACATTTGCTGCTATAAGAATCAAGGAGATAGGAGGCTGGAACTTGAAAAATTGAGGACACAGCGGTACACTAACCACTTCTAAATAAATAAATCTAAATAGATCAGAATATATATATCCTCCCAAGGTTGGATGCCTATAGCCACTTCCAGGTAAGAATACCCGTTAGACGTAAGTGGAGAAGAGGCATAGTAAGGGAGGAGAATACTAACCCAATATGTAATGGACTGCGAAGTAGGGACGTCCGTCTACCAAACTGAGATAGCATCTTCCAAGCGGAAGTACTGGGCATAAAGTAGGCCTGTGGAGCTCTACTGAACAAATACGGGAGGATACAGTGAGCTGCCATATACACAGATTTTCAGAAGGCATTGTTCGCTCTCTCATCATCAAAGATAAATTCTAGCCTGGTCAATAAAATGTAGGAAGACTTTAAGAACCGTGGCAGGTCAACTTTACTTGTCTATATTATGGGCTCCCTGCAATAAAAACATTATCGGAAAATTAGAGGAGTTGGCCAAGTCAGGAGTCTCTCTAGACAAGTCTGAGACATAGACTGTACCATGCCCGCTAAGAACGATAAAGAGGGGGCTAAATACGCAATTTGAACAAATATCTCAGGGCAGCTGGAATTTTACAACAAAACACAAGATAGCAAAACAGATATGACCAAAATATGACAAAAAAATAACAAATGACTTATTAAATAGGTTCAGGAAAAGCATATAGATTCACAAACAATATTTACCGTAGCTGCAAACCCGAGGGGAGTAAGGAAACGATTCGAAACGAGTGCTCATCTCTATTATAATCCCGATGTAGAACTCTTAGAATTCATCAGGTATCAAATCTTGAATGTCTATCTACAAAAATAATTTTAAAATTTTTTTTTTAATTTTTTTTATTTTAATAATAACATTGAGGGCACTAAAATGAAGCCTCTTAGCGTTAATTGAGACCGTAGGGGCGTTCCTCTTACCTACTCTACCTATATTCGCATTAGATCCATTAAAAGGTATGGAAAGTCAAGGCAATAGCCGAGTAATATTGAGGCAACTCTGATAGATAAATTTTGAATGTATTACCGTTTCTTCTGCGGTCGATATGAAGCCTTTATTGAGTGCCAAATTAGAGCTGTACTTTCTTTGTCAGAAATTTGCAATTTTTGTTTTGAAATATTTATAAGGACATTTTATATTTATACAGTGACCTCTCTCTACCTTGGTACTTGTGCTGACATTGACCACTGATAACTCTCGATACTTGAAAACTCCCTGTCGTATTTCACAAGAAAAGCTTTTGAGTTGTCGATAATAACTTTCTTATCGAGGTGAGTTTTAAAATTAAAAAAAAAATTTGAGATAATTAAATTTTTTCTTTATAGTATTCTTAAAAATCCATTCATCGCAAAACCTTTTTATTCTGCAAAGTATTTAGACATTATTGGGTTAACAACGGGAACGTTAGAAAGCGCTTATTACTGCTGAGTACTCGTAAATACTGGCCGCACATAACCTGAGTATTTGTCTCATCTTTTTACATACATACATATGTAAAGTACATACTAGGGTGAGCTAAAACTGTCTTATCATTTCATCCCCAAATGCGGCAATTTTGCTTGTTTACGTACCCACGGAGCCAGAAATGAGCCATAGAGCGAAGCGATATCGCCTGGAAAAGTCTAACGGCTGCAGTTCTTTCATGCTGCATTTTGTTCGCTTTCAACCTAAGATTTCGATGTAAAATGCGCCAAGTCGTTGCATACGTCAGTCCGAGTTGCTGCGAGCGGCGCCGAATCGACTCTCCACGGCCTTCGTGTACAATCTCAGCTACGGCTGCTATACTATCCTCACTGCGTGCTGGACATGATCTATTTGGTCGAATATTCTTCTTCTTAATTGGCGTAGACACCGCTTACGCGATTATAGCCGATGTAACGACAGCGCGCCAGTCGTTTCTCCTTTTCGCTACGTGGCGCCAATTGGATATTCCAAGCGTAGCCAGGTCCTTCTCCACTTGGTCCTTCCAACGGAGTGGAGGTCTTCCTCTTCCTCTGCTTCCCCCGGCGGGTACAGCGTCGAATACTTTCAGAGCTCGAGTGTTTTCGTCCATTCGCTGAACTATGTCAATGTCGTCGTATATCTCGTACAGCTCATCGTTCCATCGAATGCGATATTCGCCGTGGCCAACGCGCAAAGGACCATAAATCTTTCGCAGAACTTTTCTCTCGAAAACTCGCAACGTCGACTCATCCATTGTTGACATCGTCCAAGACTCTGCACCATACAGCAGGACGGATATTATCCAATGATAAATGGCGGCTCTGAAAATGGGTGATGGTGTTGTGAATAGTAAACTCAGTAGGCCTCAGTAGGCTTGACACCACTCACGCGGCATCTGTTAAAAAAAGGCCCCTGAAAAAAGTATCTCTACTTGGATTACTCATTAGATGTCGTTGTCATCCGGTTTCGTTCATTTCATAGTGTATGATAGGAGTATTTGGATAATTACACTCACCAATTTTGGTTGAAATTGGTCAAGTAGTTCTTCAGCTATAATATTTCATTTAAAGGTGGGCGGTTTAATTTCGAACCATTTTGGTTTGTGTGTGTTTTTGCATATAAAAATTCAATAAAGCATTACTTAAAAAGCCAATATCTCGAGAAATATTAATGATAACGATTTTGACCTCGGACTTTTTTGTAGCAAATAAAATTTCCTACAAGTTTGTCATGTACATTTTATCTATAGCTCTTGTCATTTACGAGATATATACAAAAATTGCGAATTTCGTGGAAAAATCTGGTTTAGAGTTAATATTAAGGGCTCAAATTTTTTTTTAGGGTATTTCCAAGGAAATTTCATTGAAATTGAAAAAATTAATAGTTAAAAAAAAAACACCCTAATGTATACTCTATATAACACTTTACAACATATATAAAAATTTTAAAAATTATCATATTTTTCACGAAAACAGAGTTTTTACGCCTTTTTTAAATAAAGCTACAATTTGTGTCGCCGCAGGAATATATTATTTATTTATTTATTTCCAACTCATGGGTTAAATTTGACAGCCTAGTTTTTGGCTCACCTTAATACAGGCATATCGCCACATCTTGGCACTCATGGGCTAGTACATGTAGGCTTGAAAGTATGTCAGTTTGTGCACTTATCATATCGCTTTCCAGAAATCGTTTTGCAGCGACGCTTAATGATTACTTTCAATTGCCAGTGATTGTCCGCAATGCAATCGCTTGCAGTTGAAATTCATTTACGCTAATTGGCAATTGCCATGAAGCGCCAAGGAAATCGAAGAAGCCTTTAGTGATTTTACACATTCCTGGCATTTTACAAGAAAGTTCACATATGTATATGTACATAAATATATATACATATGTATATATGTTAGTAATATGCAAATACATATGTAAAGGCGAGTATGAAAATATGGGCGTGGTTTTTATGCATTGACTTTCTTTTATAAATATGTATGAGCGTAAGTGCTCACTGATAAGCAAAATTAGTGGAACCGCAGCTTACATAACTACGAACAAAACATATCCACATATACATACAACCGCTCATAGATATTATGATTTTTATGAATTTATTTGTTTGTTCATCGCTGCTATAGCGACAAACATCGTAACATTCGTCCGTTTGCGCATTCTTGGCCTTTGACGTCGATACCTTCGATGAGATAAGAGAGAATTTGCTTTGAACGCGCACACAGCACACACTCGGCACACGTAACTTGCTATTGTTTGTTGTTGGCGTATGATATTTTTATTTTTCTTTAACTAATACCCTCTTTGTGTGCATTTTGTGCAAGTTATTGTTTGAATTTCTATTTTAAGGCATTACCGTGTTTATTTTTAAACAATTGTACGAGTGTGTGGCACATGTGTGGCGAAGGGTTGTAAGCAAAAATAGCGGTAGTCTATGGAAATAGCAGCCAATTGAACCAATAAATGTTGGGCTTCTACGCTTTAGAACGCAATTATTCGAAATAATAACAAATTCGATGAAAGAAGAAATTGGAAATGTGATCGTTTTAAGGAGACTGTATGTGTTGAATATCAAAAGCAAGATCTAGACGGCTTTCCGAGGGATTCTGTACTCATAACCAACTAAGCATCGCGATGTCTGATCCAAATCCAGCTGCATGAATACAATTTCATTCATGCATACTAATTCTCAACAGGTTTATAGAACACTGTTATGTTACATACTCTTGTTCGAAGTAGAAAAGCGATCGAGCTGACTGCCGGTTTTATGGAATAGGAAACTCCAGAACACCTGATTATAGATTACCCAGCAATCTGTAGAAGCAGGCTCAAAGCTCTAGGAATCAACTACGCGAACAGGATCTTTTGACCTGGGCCTTTGTGACCAAATGTGATATAGGAGAAGGCACAATAGACCATAGTAGGTCGCAGTGCAAAACCTCAATTGGTTTTTATCTGCCCGTCTATAGTTGAAAAAATGAAAATTGTTTTTGGTTTCAACTGCTTAAAATTTTTAACATCATAAAGTGTATACGAAGCACTATAAAATGTGAAAAACATTTATACTTTTTCTATTCTCAGCAAAGAAATTGTTAAAGCAATTTTGCTCGAAATTGTTTTGTTCGTTAAATAACTTAACTTTTTAAAAGCCAGACATACAGATTATTAGTTCTTTTCAGATAACACAAGTTCTTAGAATCATTGGCACCCAACGAGGTCTCGTTGAAAAAGTGGATTCCTAAATTTGGTCCAGTACACGCCATTTTGTATCAAAATATCAATATAACATTTTTAAACACTCAAATATATGCTAAGTAAAGTCAGAGAGAAAGAACTTCAATTTCTTGTTTCTTAATCCCAGAATAAATTTGTCAAAGTAAGTATTTTTTAAGGTTCTAGGCTGGTTAAACCCCTTTCTTGATATACCAAACAGGTTCTGAAGTTTCGTTTTTATTTTGGCTGGATTCCATAGCATTGAATTTCAAGTGAGTTTTTTTTGTGTACAAATCAATCATTCGCTCTTTCATAAGGAAATTTTGTTTTGATGACGAAAGCTGATCTTATTGAATATTTTCGCAGCTAACTTCACACCTAACCGCTTCACCGTTATATATTACAACGCTGTTATAGTAAGGCCTTTTTGTGAAAAACTTTCTTAAGGAGCTATACCACTTTCAAAAGACCGATTTTTCTTGTTTTTTCGATAGTCTAATTTTTCCATAGTCTAAGTTTTCGATAATCTAAGTTTTCGTGGGTTAGTTGGGTGGCTATACCAGACCCTTAAATGATTTGTAATAGTTTTCAATCTTCATGAAATTTTTCACCGGGCTTCGAGATACAATTATTAAAGATTTTTTTTTCGATTACAACTATTAAAGAAAATTGTCACGCAATTTTAATTTTTTTCGTAAAAATGTCTGTGAAAAATTCAATTTTCAGTTTTGTTTCCTTCGTCCAAGTTCTAAGTTAAGGTTTCAACTGAAACACGTATTTTCTTCACTTTAGATGATCCTGTAAAGAGTTATCTTGTCATCGTGGGCGCATCTTATTTCTGAGGGGTCACCGGAAATGGCGTCGCATTGGCCGAGTTTAAACTATTTTTTTTCCAAAAATTTCCAGATTTCTTTTTTAATTTTGTATATTTGTAACCATAAAAAATAAAGGAAAAATCTGTTGAAAAAGTGCTATTTTTACCCGAGGAGACCCATGTAACTCCTTGAAAAAAAAACGAAATTACTTAATGAACCACCCAATATATCAAAAGTAAGAAAATGTTGAAAAAATTTTGTAGTATGGCGCCTTCGTTCAAGCTCGACTGACCGCAAAAAATACAAATAACACAAAGAAAAGCCTCTACCTATAGTTATCTCTCAATTGACGAGTGAAATGTCAACGAACTCACAAATTTTGCTATTGATCTGACGTATACCATAATAACAGAGCGTTAGCCTCTAGAAAATTAATATTTTAATGTCAATAAATTGTTATCACTTGAATTTTTTTTCCGAAGACGGATCTAAGAACGAAAGTTGGTAGAAGGGAAAAAAGTACATATATTTATTGAAATAAGTATTAAAAAAATTCCCTGCTTAACTAATTCTGTTTCCTTGAATAATGTAAAAAAAAAAACGATTTCGAGAAATAGACCAAAAAGTCCAAGAGGTGCTACTTTGACTATTGAAAGCATAGCAATTTATTATTCTTCAACAGAGAGAGACGCTCAATACTGCAATTTAGGAGAATCTCTTATAAAATGAATGATATAATTTTCGATCTCCGAAAAATGAGGGCGCAAAAGCGGTCTATTAAGATTAATTAGTCGGGAAGATAGGGTTTTACTGAAAACTCTCTTCCTTTAAAGTGGGATTTATGTAACCGAAATGGACCCAGATTCTTCGCTGTCAAACATCATCACCATTAAATTGCAAGAGCACCAAAGGAACCCTTGAAATAATCATTAAGTCACAGTAAAAATATTTTACATATTTTTTTCAAAATTTAAAAAAATTAAAATTTATTTTAAAAAGAATAAATTAAGTAACAATTTTATGTCAATATATTCACTTAATTAAGTTCAACCGATGTTAAGTACAATGGCAAATTACAATATTCTTTTCGCTTTAATTAATAACTAAAACTACCAATAACTAGATGTAGACCGACTAAAACTATTTAAGGGATATAAAATTTTATTTAAATATTATTAATTTAGTAACAACATATTCCGCTCGGTTAACACATAAAAGTACTTATTTGGCACTGGTGAGAACGAATGAATTCCGGCATACGCGACGCCTTACACTGTCAAATGGTGTGCTCAATGGAGCCCATTGACTTTTTGCGCTCATTCACCTCGAAACGTTGCATGATTTTAGCGACAATACGCGATGGCGGTATATCCGGATTGCCGGTGAGACCACGATAGCCCAACACGCTGTGATCGGCAAGATTGCTGGCCAATTGCAGGCGACGTACGAAAGCCTCTGTATCGATGCCGCGCACCTGTGACGGCTTGAGAAAACGTTTCGGTATGCGTGAGAGTATATCCTCCGAACCGACCGGACCGAAACCCAAATTGATCAATATAGCTTCGGGATCGGGTTTGCGCGCCTCCAATAAACTATCCACACTCGAGTAACGACTCGACGATTCCGAGTGTGTGGAATTATCACGCTTCAACATGGCAAAATGATGGCGACGCAACAACGGACTCGCCGGACTGGCCGGCGTATCGGTGGTGTTGGTTGTTGTGGTGGTCGACGAGTCGAAGGACTCCTCATGCTTAAGGCGACGCTCGCGTATATGATGCTGATGCATTTGGTGATGATGATGATGATGCTGTTGGTGTTGGTGCTGATGGTGTTGGTGTTGATGTTGGTGATGGAAGGTGCTGATCGAACCGGCGGTTGCAAAGCAGTTCGGCAAGGATGATGGCTGTCCATCGAATGGTGTGCTGTGATGTTGCTGCTGGAAGTGGCTCAAGCGCTTTTCCGCAAACGTGGGTGCCGGTAGCTCCGTCGGGCACATTGTCTCCATCAGCGGCGTCACATTGAACATGGTGGACGCCTGTTGTTGCTGCTTGAGCACCGCCTCCTCCTCTTCATCCTCCTCTTCCAGATCGGCGGCGTAGGCAAAATCGGCATCGTCCAGTTCGGTGGGTTTCTGTCGTTGCAAACGCTTGCGACGCGTCAAACGCTGTGCTAAGCTCGGCGTACGGGACTTCTCAACGCTCGCGTGCTGCGCACTTTGTGCCACTGGAGTTTGCGTTGCACTTAGCGTGTCAGGTGATTGTACTAATTGTGTCGGTGTCGGCGACGACGACGGCGAGTGATGCAGCTGCTCGTGCTGACGTTGCAAACGCGTCTGGCGTAGTTCGTTCGGCTTGCGCTGATTAAATGTGACTTGTACGTCAGTTGTGTTGGCATAATTAGTGCTATTGCTATTGTCATTGTTATTGCTCTGACTGTTGTACATATTGTTACTCTCATTGTGCGCATTGTTGCTACTGTTGTTGTTGTTTGTGTCGTAACATTGTGTTTCCTCATTGCAGCTGAACCAGGTGGTGAGTGTCGTGTCCATTTTGGCGCTTGTCACAAAGGATTTGATTTGACGTGTTTTTTCTCGGATTTTTTTTTCGGATTTCTTTTTCGGAAGCGCGTGTCTGTTCGCCTACTGCTCTAGTCTGTTTAACGGTACAAATGTTTGAATGATTTGTTGCGTTTGCTTTCCTAGTCGCTTTATTTGGCGGCGTTAGCCGGTTGACCTTGCACGGCAAACCGGTTTGTGCGTTGCTATTGTTGTTGTTATTGTTGTACTAATGCGCAGCGTTAGTCGCTTAAAGCGCACTCGTTTGACTGACTAACTGACTAGTTGTCTAAGTAATGTGCAAGCGTTCGCTGCGTTTGTTGTTGTTAGTTTTGCGTTAATTATTGCTTGTTTTTGCTGTTGCAAGCACCAATGTCAATTGTTTACAGTTATTCAAGTTCAAATTGATATAGATTTAATTTTTGTACTTTTTCTGGTTTATTTTTTATTTATTTATTTTTATTTTTTATTTTTCTTTCTTATTTTTATTTTTATTTTTTGTTTTGTTTTATTTTTTTTATAGTTTTTTCACACGTATTTATTGTTTTTAATCTGCTTATCGCCGAGTTCGCTTTAAAAACACATTCTTCCGAACAAAAGCTTTTATTTGTTTTTTTTTCGCAGTTGTTTTAGTTGTTTGTTTGCCTGCTTCTAAAACGCAATTAATAACTGTAAGCCAGCTTCGCTATCATGTCCGCTGGAAATTTTCGTTACGAAGCAAAATCAAAAATATTTTTTTTTATTTTTGTTTTGCTATAATTTTTTATATATCTTTTGTGTTGAATTTTTTTTTAATTATTATTAATTGCTCTTAAAATTTTGTTGTTTTTATTTTTTTTATTTTGTTTTTGTGTTATATTTCTTATTTTTTTGTCGTTATTATTGTTTTTTTTTTAATAATATTGGTTGCAGTTATTATATTTTTCCTTAATTTTTATAATTTTTTTGTATTTTTATTTTATTATTTATTTATAATTTTTTGTTATTGTTTTTTGTTGGTATTTTTTTTTTCAAATTAGAAACAAAAATATTTTTTTGCTATTAATATTTGTTGCTGGTTTTTGTTTTTTTTATTTCAAATTAAAAACAGAAGTTATTATGAGTCTCTATTTAACCTCACTTTTGCATAATGCTCTCATTTACACAGCTTATATCACAAAATCGCTTTAATTGCTATTGTTTTACTACTTATTATTATTGTTGTTATTATTATTGTTCTTGCTGCCGCTTCGCAAAACTGCTTCCCAATGACATTCAGCAGCTGCACGTCGCCACAACGTGCTCCGGTCACGGTGACTTGTTTTACCAGCCAAACTCCCAGTGTTCGACTGCGCTCACCGCGTCAGCCCTTAACCGCTAATAAATCGCGTGTCAGCTCCAGTTGTAGTCAAATAGATTTGTATTCGGTATTTGCCAGCTTCTTCGTCGTCTGCGCCGCTTGGCTGAATTTTTTCGCCTGTGACTTGGCGCTTCTCAACGCCACTCGCGCCCGTTCCACGGCTATTACTAAGTAGTATGTAATTGGCTTTTCAGCATTTTCATACTTGCGCCCGCAGAACTTACACGGTTTTTGTTGCTTTGGTTTTTTGTTGTTGTTGCTTTTGTTTTTTGTTGTTGTTTCTGCTGTTTTTATTATTAAATTACTTAAATAATCTATTTTGCTGCTTTGTTCCTGTTGTTGTTGTTGTGTATATTCTCACTTGTTGCTTGCGCTTATTGCTTTTCTATTTAATTAGCGTTGCTCTTAGTTGTATTGTTGTTGCTGCTGTGTTGTTAAATTCAAGCTTTTTCGCGCACGGCAACCCTTTGGCAGTGTCGACCGAACAGCAGTCGCTATGCAATTTTCGACGTTATCTCGCTGGTTTTTGTTTTTATTGCTGTTTTTGTAATTTTTTTGTGGTTGTAGTTTGTTGTAAATTGTTGTTGTTGTAATTTGTTGTAAACTATTGTTCTTGTTGTATATGCTTTTTCGGTATTTGTAGCGATTTTTGTTGATTGTTGTGAGCTCTTTTGCTATATTTGTTGTTGTTGTTGTTTACTATTGTTGTTGTTGTATATATTTTATTTTTGATTTAGGTATTTATTGCTTATTTGCTGCTTTTTCTGAGTTATTTTCGTATATTTGTTGTTGTTGCAATTTGTTGTTCTAAATTATTATTGCTGTTGTGGTATACATTTTCTTTTTATTTTCGATATTTATTGCTTATTTGCTGCTTTTTGCAAGTTTTTTTAGTATATTTGTTCTTGTTGTTGCTGTAATATTTGTTGTTGTAAACTATTGTTGTTGTTGTGTATTTTTTCCCTTTAGTTTCGGGTTTTAATGCTTATTTGCTGCTTTTTGCGAGTTTTTTTGTTATGTTTGTTGTAATTTTATTGTTGTTGTATTTTTTTTCTATGATTATGTTAATTAATTCATATATTTTTGCCGCTTTTGGCAAGTTTTGATAATTTGGTTGTTGTTGTTGTAGGATACATATATTTTTTGTTGTTGTATTTTTTCCTTACGTCTTCGTTGTTATCTGCTTTTATTTTTGCCGATTTTTCGCAAGTTTTTTTGTTATTTTTATTGTTGTTATTTTATTTCCTTGTTGTTGTTATTATTATTTTTGCTTTTGTTGTTGTATTTTTTCTATTCGATTTTGGTGTTCATTACTCCCGCTTCTGCGGCTTTTTTGCAAGTTCTTTTGTGTTGTTGTTTTCGCTCTCCACTGTATCGCAGTATTTTACTTTATTTGCTTAATAATATTAATAACGAATTTCCATATTTTTACACTTTCTTGCTTCACGTTGGCAAACGTTGCTTCGTAGCTTTGTTGCTTTGTTGCTTTGCACTTTGTACTATTTGTTTTATTTATTTTTCGCGCATGAAAATATGTATGTTTGTATATGTGTGTGTGTATTTGTCATTAAATGTCATTGATTACTCGTAATCAGCCAAAACCAAAAACAAATACAAAAAAACAGCACACAAAATTGATTGCACTCCCCTTTCGCTATGAGCGTTCGTGTCGCCTTAGCCGTCTTTATGGAATTTAAATTTTATTGATTACGGTATTTCAACACATTTCCGCAACCCGAAACTGTACCGTAGCGTAGCCGTGTTGTGCTCGATCAATATGCGCGCTTATTGCCTTTATAGACTTAATATTATTTTAATTATTTATTTACTGTCTGTTCTCTTTCTTTCTGTTTTTGTGTTTTTTTTTCTTTTTTTTAAGCTTCGTCGCGATAATTGTCGTTCAAACTGGGGTCTCCGCTCAGCGACGACGACGAGTTCAGCGTGTTCCAGTGTTTTCTTCTAAACGTCTACCGCGGTACTGTTTATGGTTGGCGGCCTGTGGCTGTGACCGCGACCGCAAAAGCGCATTGAAGTCGCAACGATCGGTCGCCGTCAAACGGCGAGTCGAAGCTAGTCATATTTAGAGGTAACATACAAATATTTAAATGCCGCTCATGAGATGAGCGCACGATCGGCAGTTTGGTGGCCAAACCCAACCGCTTGTTGTTGCTCCAGATCGCTCCAGCTGTGAGCGCAGCTCAATCGTTGGCAAGTGCGCTCGCAACCAGCACACCTAACACACTCCTTACTCAGCGCTGTTGGCGCTCACGTGGCTATCGACGTTGCTGGTTTTTTGTTTTTGTGCTGTTTGCTCCACCACACACCGCGATCAGCGTTCAGCGTTCAGCGTTCGGCGTTCGGAAAAAGCTTAATAATTTGTTTGTGTTGTATTTTTACAATTTCTTACTCATGAAATTTGAAGTTGAACAAATGTGTTTTTTGCATTTTGTTGGTGTTCCGTAGGGTTCGAAAGCCTGTAGCGCTTAATATGTCTTTGCTGTTGTTGTTTTGTTTGTTTTGCTTTACTTACTTTTTGGCCTGTCTTTTGAGCCATGCTAATGTCAGTAACTAGTCTTACCAGTGTTTAAGCCACTCTATTTTTATCGCCAATGCGGTAAGTGCTCTCTGAGTGCTCTTCAGTGATTTGACGATTTTTTCCCAATACTGGGGGAAAAACCCTCACACAATGGGTCGTTCCGTTTTGGCGTTTTTCTGTTCGTTTTATTATTTTTACTCTTATTTCTCCGAACATACAAATGTCGGTATGTAATTGGAAGTTGTGTTGACGAACTTTGTTTGCGCGCCGTTGGGCTTGCCTTTTTTGTACCGAATGCGATATGGGTCTTGGGGTTGGATGACACTATCACTTATGCAAAGTTCTCTTTGAGGCGTTATGTTGTTATATACATACATATATATTATACTTATAGGTATATATACATATATGGTATGTATGGGAAAATATGTGTAACACGAAGCTCACTTTTGTTTTGATTGTTGTTCCACTTTAATTTACTTGTAGTTAAAATTAGAGACGTACGAACCGGAGAACATTGATCCCGTTGTTAATCCCGGTCGCGATAAAATGTAAAATATCAAACTATGAATTCCAAAGAATTTGGACAGACACTCGTGAATTAACAGTATGTTTCAGCCTCTTATCAAATTTAATCTCGGATTTTTCGAAATTTTTGGTTCGAACTGTAATAAAGGCAATAGCTTAATATATAAAAAGTAAGTCAAGCAACCCAAAAGGAGTACCGGATCTAATGCGCTGGCCTTTGGCATTTCATCATGGAAAGACGAACACCTGAACAACGTTTACAAATAGTTTAACTTAATTCATTCAACGTTAAAATACAGATCGCTTCGCTCGATGGGCTCTCGAAACGTTCCAAGAAGATGCGACGTTTTCGAGCAAAATTTTTTTCAGCGATCGGTCCCATTTGGGTCGAAGAACAACCTGAAAAGATTAAAGAGTTGCCATTTCATCCAGAAAAACAACGGTTTGGTGAGATTTGTGAACCTGAGGAATTATCAATTCATATTTCTTCAAAAATGATGCCGATGAGAACGAACAGTCAATGGTGACCGTTATCGTGCCATGATAAGCGACTATTTGATGCCTGAAATTGAAGCTCGTGATCTCGGCGTCTTTTGGTTTCAACAAGACGGCGCCACTTCCCACACATCGCATCAATTAATGGATTTATTGAGAGAACACTTCGGTCCAGCAAGATCGTGTGATATGACACCTTTAGACAATTTCCTGGGGGGATATGCAAAGTCTAAAGCCCATTCCGACAATCTCACTTCGATTCAGGCCTGTCATTCGCCTGTTACCAGTCGAAATGCTCGAACGAGTCATCGATAATAGGACTCGACGGGTGGAACATCTTAGACGTAGCCGTGGCCATCATTTAAAAGAGATAGTCTTCAAAAAATAAATACCAAATAATGTTCTTTCGAATGATAATAAATATTTCACATTAATTTTGAAGTTTCTGTGTTTTTTCCTTAAAAATGTTGAGAAACTCGAAATGGATCAAAGAAGTATAATGTAATTTTTGAATGTTAACACCAAGAATGTAAGTTTAATATAAAGAAAAGGGTTTGACATTGTGTCTTAAAAATATAAGCGACTTTATATAATCTCAGAAAGTAGTCCAACAGTGTTAAATCCCATGATCTTGCATGCCATTTCACTGGCCCACGACGCCGGATAATACGCTCACCAAAAACATCGTTTAACAAATTTATTGTTTCGTTGGCTGTATGACATGTAGTCCAGTGTTGATTGAGCCTTAGGTCGTCCACATGAATTTCGTCGAATTAAAGTACGAAAAAGTCATTAATCATTGCTTTATAGCGTTCCCGATTGAGCGTAACATGATGGTCAGCTTCATTTTTGAAGAAATATAGATCAATGTTTCCCTCTGCCCATAGAGTGCACCAAATAGTAAGTTTTTAAGGATGTAACGGCATCTTAACAATGGATGGTTGATTTTCATCACTCCAAATACGACAATTTGGTTTATCAACGTGCCCTTTCACACAAAAGTGCTTGATTGGAAGTGAAGTTATTGCGTTTTAAGTGTCAGTATGTTTGAGTTATCGGTGCGAAAATGAGCTTTGAACAAAGAGCCAACGATGGCGATGATTGCCTATCCCGTAGCAGAGTGTACGAGTGGTTTCAACGTTTTCAAAGTGATCATGAGGACATAAATAACGATCAAAATCCGGGATCACCGGAAATTCCTTCGAAACTGTGCGTGAATTCATTAAAAATCAGCCGAAGTCATCATTGAAATTCATGGAAATGGAATTAAACATCTCCAAAACATCGATTTATCGCATTTTGACTGAACATTTGGGCTTACGAAAGGTGTGTGCACGGTTTGTTCCGCACAAATTGACTGACGACCAAAAATTGTTCAGAATGCAACATTCGAAGTACCATTATTTGACCAAAAATCACATTTTAACCGTTAACTACTCCCCATATTCACCTGATATGGTACCGTGCGACTTCTTCCTTTTCGGAAAAATGCATTTGCCCATGAAAAGAAAGCGTTTTGCAGACGTAGGGGCCATTCAAAAGGCTTGCACCGGCATACTGGCGGCCATACCGGCCAACGAGCTAAAACACTCGTTCGACATGCTTTTGGACCGTGCAAAAAGCTGTATTGAAGCAGAAGGAGACTATTTTCAATAAAATAAATTGATTTTGCCGAAAAAACCATCTGTTTTTTTTAAGTCCTGTTTACTTTGGAACGCACCTTGTATATAATATCAAGTCACAGTTTCTGACAGCTGACTAACTCGGAAAAAGTATTGCCTCATTGAAAATCACACCTCTAAAAAACAACCGTTATAATACATGGCGATAAGAATTCTAAGATATTTCTAAAACTGTGCTTTGATGAAATTTGGTTTAAATGGTGGCTGGGGTCTTGTAGAAAATTCAGAGCTAGGCTAGGTCTCACCGCCATTTGGAAAAGTTTGCTTACAGTTTTATTACGCTTGATGACCGACTCTAACTAGTGGAGTCCTTTGCGTAGACAGATCGACGACTCTTGACATTTTGTACGAATTCGACTCCGATTTAACGAAAATATGTCTTTCTTTAGTATTGTAAAAGTTCGCACTTAACAACACAATGATTCATCGAGAAAAAAGTCTGCGAAAAACATAAGTCAGTGATGAATCAAACGATAATTTTATGATTTTTTTTGAAGTAGCAACGTATGGGATAAAGCGAGTTTTAGAAAAATGAGGTTATGATAGAAATGTTGTGAAGAATAGGAATAGAAATGAAGGCCTAGAGTTGGAGATATAAAGATCTTAGGTACTATAGATGTTATCTGAAAATTATTAGCATAAAGTCATTTGATAGGCCAAAGTAAGTTTTTCGAGAGATAGATATTCTCTAAAAAAGAGAAATAAATGCGTTTTTGAAATCAAAATGTCTAATTTATTCATTAAATGGTCTCTGTCGAAACAGTAACAAACTAAAAATGGTTCCCGAAACTTTTCTTATAAGAAACCGTACTGTTTTAGATTCTTGGTAGCATAGTAAAAATCTATTTGCAATTTGGCTGATTTGGAAGTAGTTTTGTTACTAGTTCATTAAAATATTACAATATTACATCATATGTATGGTATTTTAAACCACAAAGCTATGAATTTATCACTATTGTGTTGTGATTTTATCGGTCTATCCACAAATATACATACATACTTATATACAGAAGTTACAGTAAAAAGTACCGACTTAACTCGCACATTTTGAACAATTTGAAACCAAAGGCAACTCATAAACGTTAAACGTCATCATATCATAAAAACCACAATTTAATAACAATTAACGACAGATAACGGCTATTAATGATGACATGTGCTCGCGATAGGAGTGTAGACAGTCTTGGAAGTGTTTCAAGTGCTCATTAAGTGGCGGCAACTAAGTTTTCTAAGAATTGTATTATCAAAGAATATTTGTTTATGAGATAATAAAAAACTAGAAAGATTAAAAAAGAATTGAAATGTTTACTATTTATTTAGATAAAGCAGTGATTTTGGCTTCAACGTTTATTGGGCTTTAAGTTTTGGTTTATTGATCGAGAGATAAGGCTAAATTGCGTACACGAATAATGAATAAGAATATATTTTCCCGCTTTAAAGTTGAAGCGTTTTTTTCAAAGGTGCTTTGCTCGAAACATTTTTCAAATCGAGTGACAATGGTAGCCTGAAAGGAACATAAATTCGATACCCTTTTCATTACTCCCAGAAGAAAACGAAATAGTCGATGATAATCGAAATCGATAGATGTTGGCAATTGTTGGTACTTGGAAAAAACTCTGGACGGTTAGTAATTTCAATATAATATGATGGGCCCTGTCAAATTTAGAATCAAAGTATTCAGTTTCTACAACAGTAATTTACTGGAAGTGCGAGGAGTGAACTGAGTACCCAGATCTACAGATTTAATTACCACAGATTGATTAACAGATTGATTATTGACGAGTTAAAAAATCATTTACACCGAGTTAACGTAACTAGTAGCAAGTAGTCTACAATGATTGAGCTTTCCTGTACAATAAAGCATTCCGTTTGATTGGTGTTTTACTAAAAAAAAAATACAAATTAAGGATCAAGCTTCTATTTGACTTGTATGAGTAACTGGTGACAGCTGCATCGCTGGAACATTTAAAGCCGATGAGCTTGCAAGAATTATAATCTCACATAAATACTGTCAGGATAGGTACGAGCCAATGTTGCACCATCTTCTTGCGTTCTAAGTAAGAAACGTAAGAGATCACGCCGCAATGATAAGAGTTCTAACTGGATACTGCGCTATTGGCACTCAGGTGGTGGAGCTACAGATTTTGGAGGACTTGTCAAATTTGCTCCGAACAACATGAGGTGGTGGTATCTCAGCTTTCTAAAGACTAAGGTTAAAGCATCTCGATTGTCATTCCTCATTCATTTGAATCAATCGAACTGGCTGGAGTTGTTATAAGCCGCCTCAATAAATCGAATTGGTTGAAATTGTTATTCAATAAAAAAATCTTCAATAAATTTGTGGCAGGCTTAAGCCGCTTTGTCGATATGCGACTGTCTTTCTGATCTATACTTTGGAGTTTTAAGTATCGGACACGTGTCTATAGCCGACCATGTGGGATATTTGAGGCTCCACGAATATCAGCCTGTTTACCTTACCTTATCGACACAAAATATATTGCACCCTGTATTCATATATATGCAAAAGTATGAAAACACCACGAAATGCGTGATTGACGATTGAAATCAAATTTATAAATTCACACGGAAAATAGTTCAATCGGCACTATAGTGATGGGTATGTACATACAGGGTGTCACACGAATCGACACTGCAATAAAAAAAGTATTAACTTTTTTACTTTTTTCATTTGATAGGTTATTAATAAAACTGTTTAAAAATCAATGCTTGGGATACCGAAAACAGGGTTTGGATAGTGTAGCGGTACTATGCTTTGCAGTTCGTCATTTCCAACAAAGGGAATTCAGACGGTATTTTGGCACTCCCTCGAGTAGATGGATCGAATGGATAAAGACACCCCAGCTCTGAGAGTATTCGACGCAGTATCCGCCGGGGAAGCAGAGGAAGAGAAAGGCCTTCACTTTGTTCGAAAGACCAGGTGGAGAAGGACCTGGCTACACTTGGAATCTCCAATTGGCGCCAAACAGTGAAAAGGAAGAACGACTGGCGCGCTGTTGTAAACTTTGCGAAAGCGGTGTCTACGCCAATAAAGAAGAAGCAAGACACATATGCGTGGCTGAGCATGGAGGTAATTTACGGTCCATAAAATAAATAAAAAAAAGTTTTTTATGCAATAAAAAAATAAATGTAGTACATTGATTAAAAAAAAGATATTACTGTTTGTTATTGTAGTACGATGCGGGCGACACCCTGTATTTACATAAGCATACATTTCATATGGAACCACCGCTCACTTGCCACACGCAGTTTGCCAAAAGTGAAGGTTGCATTAAATAAATTGTGAAAATTTTAATTATATCTTTTTATAGTCGACAGCAGTACAACAACAATAATAGTTACAACAACTAAGCTGTGCAATTTGAGCATGCGATTTCATGAATTGTAAAATACGAACGATAAAATCGCATTGTTTGTGCAAATGAAATGTTTCTTTCACTAATTGACCGCAGTAAAAATATGTATGTCTGTATGTATGCCAACATATATGTCTATATAAGGTATAATGATGTTAAAATTGCCACGATTGGCGTTGTTGCATTTAATTGGTTTTCATGACTTAAATATTTATGCGTGCAATTGTAATTTAAATGCTTGCAATAATAAACTCTTAATTGATATGCTTTCCATTTTTCATCATATCTACACTAAAACTTGCGTAAATATATGTGTAAGTATATAAGCGCGTACATACATACATATTTATAGTTATTAATGTATATAGTGTAGGCCTAAATGTTCTAAACAATCAAATTATCAAATTCAGGAAATTATTTGTTTGGCCTTTTTTGGCTCATTCCCGTTTTCTGGTTTGTTTGCTTTCGAAAATCGCTGATTTGAAATTTTTTTTCACTTTTACTTTGATTTGATTGACTTGCTTCTGGGTTATAAACAATAAACTATTCGCCGAGTTTTTGTGTATCAATTATGAGCGTAAACAAGAAATATTTAATGCAAAAATTTGAATACATCTGTTGATTGTGGTCTCCTTTGGCCTTCACCTACTTTAAAACAGGTAAATATCGCATGAATTAGCAAACTTTTATTTGGAAAATGAAAAAAAAAACAGGTATGATGGCTGATGCACTGTTTTTCACTTTTCCAAAAGACTTTAAGAGCAAAGACGTAAAAAAATTAATAATAAGAATTTATGACTCATTTATTAAAAAAATGGACCTATAATTGCAGTTATGTTACTCCATTTAAGGGGTTAGGTGAGTTTAAAAATTCCAGAATATATAGTACCATTAATATATTAACTGATCTAATGATCAAAGTAATGAAGGTATTGCTGCCGTGCAGGCAAGTCTTGCTGAGGACCACAACTTGGCGCTTCTCAATAATTGAAACTGTTTAAAACCACAACCTGGCGGATTTTGTGAAAGAATTTGGTCTTGCATCCGTTGAAGCCATTGGACCACCGTAAACGAAGTGAATTTGCTGTTTTTGCCTTGGAGTAACCTGAAAACGATAACAATTTTTTTAAGCAACTCATCTTCTCCGCTAAGGCTCACTTTCATATGAGTGATGCGGTAAATAAACAAAACTGTCGCTTCTGGTGCGAAGAAAACCCACAAATTATTCATGAACAACCGTTACATGCACCTAAATTGGCAGTTTGATGTGTTTTTTGGTCTGTTGGAATCATAGGTCCGTACTTCCTTCGAAAGAAGGTGGTGACAGCGCTACTGTCAATGGAGAGCGCTATAAGTCGATGATAACCAACCTTTTATGGCTGCAATTGGAAGAAGTTAATCTTGAAAATATGTGGTTCCAACAAGACGGCGCCATGTGCCACACAGCATGTGCAACAAACGAATTATTGCTAGAAAAGTTTGGAGATTCGATTATTTCAAGAAATTGTGATTTAACACCATTAGTCTACACTTATTGTTGGATTATTTAAAGTCATTGATCTTTAGAAATAAACCAGACCCTCTTCAAGTTTCGGAAGTCCATATTGAACTAGCTATTCATGATATATGACTTGATTTGGTGGGTGAAGTACTGGAAAATTGGGTTCATCGAAATTGTTCAGGCAATAGAAGTCGTGCAGACCATTTCAATGATGTTATGTTCAGAGTTTGTAATTGTAATTTCTTTTGAAACATAGTGTATGGATTTAGAAGCGTGGACTGTCAGAAACTGTAAAGGATGGGAACGAGTAGATATTCTTCGGTTTTTGTGCACTCGGTCGCTAAATCAATGAGCCTCACGCGAGCTCAGTAAACTTTAGTCAGCAACCAGCATTTGTGGGGTTGCAAAAGTCTTCTGGTCCAGGAGCTATTACTAAATCTTATCAAGTTCACATGACCGCAATGATAAATGTCGTAATTGGACGCTGTTCTAATGGCACTCACGTGGTTGGGTTAAAAATTTTGAGGTCATCAAAGTTGCATAGAGAAATATGTGGTGGAAACATTTAGGCATTTTCTCCTCTACTGTACAGCTTTCGACAGATTAATATTGAGGCATCTCTTTTGCCATACTTTCTATGAAAACGGCGAATTGGCTGGAACAGATTATAACGGGCTCAATAAATTTGTGGCGAGCTGTAGACGTTTTGTAGATACACGACAGTCTTTTCGATCTATACCTAGGAGTTCTGGGCATTCAAACGCACAAGTGAAATTTTTCGTGGCCTGACGAAAAGTCAGTCTATTTACTTAATCTAACCCAACCTATGATTCATTTGGATTCGCAAAGTGTTTTTGAGACGAAATGCAAGCAGACAAAAAAAAATGTAATTTTAAAGTAAATAAATTCGTCCCATAATAATAAGGATTGTCGAAATATGTCGTAGAGGAATAGAAAACTAAAATATGTTTTGTACTTAAAGTAATTATGGAATTTTTATCATCTATTTTTATCAATTATGTCTCCTTTGAGCGGTTATCCATGGTGCCGTGGAGAGAAACTATAACCTTTTTAACGTTTTTGATCACTTTTTCGGGTTTATAAGGGCGATCCAAGTAGAGTTATTTTTTTCAATAGTCTTTTTTAGAAAGATCGTGCGTGAGTCAAGTCAAGCCGTTATCGCACAATTATAACCGACTATTTGATGCCTGAAATTAAAGCTTTTGATCTCGGCGACATTTGGTTTCAACAAGACGGCGCCACTTCCCACACATTGCATCAATCAATGAGTTTATTGAGAGAACACTTTGGTGAGCAGATATGATATCATACCGTTAGACCCTTTCCTGTGAGGATATGTAAAGTTGAAAGTCTATGCGTATAGTCCTGCTTCGATTCAGTTCTTGGAGCAAAATATCATGCGTGTCATTCGCCAGTTACCAATCGAAATGCACAAACGAGTCATCGAAAATTGAACGCAACGGATGGACCAACTGAGACGTAGACGCGGCCAACATTTGAAAGAGATATTCAGAAAATAATACCAAAGAATTTTCTTTCGAATGATAATAAAACAGTCCTGCCATATTATTTATGACTATATAAAATGTATATCAAAACCGTGCTTTGTTTAGAAAACCTTTTAAATTCATACGTTCCTCTTATTTTGAGAACAATACAATAACAATGTGTTATGATTACATTACACATCAAAGGCGGTTAAGGCAAATAATTACAAGTTCGTGCCGATTGTAATGTATACGAACAGTTATGATTACAAACATGCAGACATATAGAATATAATAAAATATAAAGTAATCGTGGAAAAAAAATGTAAAATATTGTCGCACAAAACTGCATTGCATGTCACACTACGATCACAAACAACAATAGGAGTAAAAGGGGAGGAAAAAATTTCACAAAAATTAAGTGAACAATATGAAAATCACAGATTACTTTGTTGGCGAACAAATAAATGAAAGCCTATAATTAAGAATACGTGGAGAGAAACAGTTTTCGAAAACAAATAAATTTGTTAACGATTTCTAATTAATACAAATACATATATATGTATATATGAGAGTTTGTGTACCTACATATATATGAGTTTCATTTGGCCCACATAATAAATAAAGTCATTATGAAACAATTGAATGAAGAGGCGCTCTTGTCCGATATGAAATAACTCATATACTATATGTATGTATATATGGAGCCACATTCACACACACACACACAGTACAATGCTACTTTTACTCACAGAACAAAGCTAATAATGCAAGAAAAATAAAAAAAAAACTTGAAAAAAATATCAAAACAATTCATTCACATTTGTAATCGGTCGTTCGAACAGCATTGCGTATACGTAATATGCACGCGAGCGCGCCATTTGAACGATATTTGAATTGTCTCAGCGATTAATTAACAGTATATGACAATATTTATTGCTTAACTGCATGCTCATGCGCATATAAATGGGAATTCGCCACAATTCCAGCGCAATTAAATTGCATGCCATTGTATGGGTATGGAACACGAGATTTTGATTTGTCACAGCTAATGTCAACGTAATGGGTGAATGAGTTGAAAAAAATAACAAAAACAACTGAGAAACACACACGCACTCACATATGTATATGAGTGTTCAAATATGAGTGTGAGCAATAATCGCTGGCTATAGGAGGCAATGCGAACTTTTTTTCTGTTATGAGATTTTATTTGGTGTTATTTATCGCATGCGATTTATATTCTTTTAATTTTACGATTTTACATTTTTTTTAATAAATGGTCAACGTAATTGACTTCTGAGCGTACTATTCGCAACATCATCACCCATCTTGAGACGCAGCATTCATTATTGGATAATATTTTACCGAATAAACCAGGTCTAGCACGCAGTGAAGAAAATATAGCAGCCGTAGCTGAGAGTGTACACGAAGACCGTAGATAGTCGACTCGGCGTCTTTGGCAGCAACTCGGACTGACGTATGAACTGATTTGGCGCATTTTACGTCGAGATTCTAAATTGAAAGCGTACAAAAACAGCCACTCGACCTTCTCAAAATTTCGCTTTGGTCTAAGGGCTCTTGAAAGGTTCCAAGAAGATCCGACGTTTTTGGGCCAAATTGTGTTCGGCGATGAGGCCCATTTCTGGCTCAATGGGTACGTAAAAATAAATAGGCAAAATGGCCACTTTGAAACGAAGTGCGACCTTGAGCGATTCAAGAACTTTCATTTCATAGAGAAAAAACAACGGTTTTATGTGGTTTGTGGGCCGGTGGAATCATTGGTCGCTATTTCTGATGGTGAGAACGTAACCGTCAATGGCGACCGTTATAGCGCAATGATAACCGACTATTTGATACCTGAAATTGAAGCTCGATATCTCGGCGACATTTGGTTTCAACAAGACGGCGCTACTTGCCACACATCACATCAATCAATGAATTTATTGAGTTAACACTTCGGTGAACAGATAATTTCATGTTTTGGGCTGGTCGATTGGTCACCAAGATTGTGTGATATGACACTGTTAGGCTTTTTTCTGTGGGGATATGTAAAGTTTAAAGTCTATGCGGACAATCCCGCTTCGATTCAGATCTTGGAGCAAAACATCACGCATGTCATTCACCAGTTACAGTCGAAATGCTCGTACGAGTCATCGAAAATTTTTTTGTGTTTTCTTTTTGTAAGTAAGGAACCTCGAAGTGGATCACTCCTTAGAAATGCCGAAACTTTGAAATAAAGATAAAACCGACGCATCTGTTTAGAAATTTTTAAGAAGATAAAAAAAATCATTGCACCACAAAGCATCTCTGCCTTAACCTATATGTGCCGCTTATTCAGACAACTCGTCTGTCAATTGCTTTCATCAACGCTTGTTGCCACGTGAAATGGCAAATAATTCCACTTTCTTTAAATGAATGCAAATAATTTCCACGAATTCAGGTGAGAAGCACGTTGAAAACATGTTTGCTTCCAGCACTTACCTGTCTGAATAAAAGATGAAATGATCGGTGAGCTGATATGCAAAAATCGGAGGGGAAGTTCCGTTCGATTTTCGTGATCCTAATTTGAATAGCGCGCTGATTGGCAAATATATGCTGAAATGATAAAAAATAAAAATATATATTATTGAGAACAAAAAGAATCATAGCCCTTTATAAATACAATTTAAATAAAGTGTTAAATTAAAAATACTGCAAGATATATAGTATAGTACTTTAGTTTAAATGGTAGGATCATTGGCAGATGTTTATTTGAAAATGTTACTGAAAACACTATAATGAGCAACAACGAGCTACAAACGAGTTCTAAACTATTTTTTGGTTACATGAACTGCCACATTAGCAATTATTGGGAGGCTGTACGCACCTATCTCGACAAATCAGTTTGCCATTTCTTGAATCGACGGTTAACGGTAGAGAGATCTTATTGGCCTTAATGGAATATGGGAAGGATAGTGAACCCATCATATTGATATAACAAACCAGAGAACGCTAGCATAGCTATTTCAGAAATTGATTTAACAACTGTTTAGAGTATTGGAAAAAAAGTTGGCACAAGGGGGATTACTTTGAGGGGACGACATAAATTTTGAAAAAACAAAGTCTCACTATTTTTCATATTCTCATAGTAGTACAAATAAATGATCATGAAACAAAATATTGCCGTGCGTCTATAGTTTGAACTGTAAAAGCCGATTTCAGTTTTTGTTATTACATCTTATAATTACATGGATTGACGTCATAACCGTAATTAGTTCAGGCAAATCAAAGCAACTAATTTATTTTTATTTTTTTAGTTTTTTTTTTGCATTTTTGTATTGGGAAATTCCAAGTACAGCAAATTAGTTATGATTGTTAAAAATATATATGTATAACGATCGAAATAATATTCAACAGCGTGGAAATGACAAAAGCAACAACAACAAAATGCTTTTACGCTAAATTTCCAGACAAATTAAAATGAATTTTCACACCGAAACCAATACATTATCTTGGGCGTTAAATATTGAAGTTAGCAACACAAATAGTGGGAAATATTTAATTACTTGCAATTTATTAATAAATAAAAATAAAAAAAGATAAGATCGCAAAACCACGAACAGTGTTCAGCTATTTTACTATTGAATGTGAATTCATTTTTACAGCGTCTTATTATTCTATTTATATTTAAAAGATAATTAAGCAGGAAAGTAATTTTTTATATTCGAACATTGAGATAAGATCTTTAACATATTTTAAAATAATTCAATTATAAAATAATACAGTAATTATATGCAAAGCTTACGATCGACTCACTGATTCATATCTTAAAAATCTACAAGCATGATTAACTAAATATATATAGTATATACATAAAGTACATGTAAATATATGCACTTCCGCTCAAGATTATTTTTAAACGATTTCGTACTGACACATTTCAGTGTGTCAACGAGTTCGCAAGTGCAACCGGAAGTCGTCAAAAAATGCAAAAATATGCAGGAATGAAGAACGATACAAATGAATGAAATTTGCAAAAATTATCACAAGAACAATTTAAAATTGCAGATAATTCGGCACTGCCGAAAAATAGCTAATATTGTATGGGTGAACAACTGTAAAATTATCTAACGGTATATTTGTAATTTTAACAGGCGATTTGAAGCGAAGACAAAGAGCGATATACGAAGTCAAATACGCACCCTGTTGGAAAAGCGAATGAGTTTTTGCGCATACAAGCAGTCCTCGAATAGTTAAGATTCAGAAATATTTTATTCAACTACTGAACAATTTTTACCGGAACGAGAAAAGAATCACACAAAAAATATTTAAAAAAAAAATATCAAAAGCGAGGTTATAAGTAGTGGCCTATAGCTACATGCGATGATAAAGGGAGTCCCAAAATTGGCACAAGATTGGAATTAAATACAGGGTGACCCAAAATTAACGCAAGATTTAAATTTGCCGCCATTTTAGCTTTATTTAGACGCATTTCATTTGACATTTGGCGTATACTTTCATTGCGTAAATATATATATACTGACGTATTTACGACTTTACCATAAACCTCTTACACAAAAAGTCCAAACGCGGTGGTGCATTGAAGTGGATTTCATCTTAAAAATACTCGATATTGCGCATGAACTCAAATTTCAATCAGTACGCAGCCACTTAGGCAAATACAGCGACATACAGTATATACGTAAGTAATTTTCTCACATTTGTAAGCATAAGATTTCGAGGTAAACAAAACCCAATAACCCAGTACAGCTAAGATTTCATTGTTCCATTTAATTTAGTCTCAAGCTGATATTCAAACCATTAATTGATTTTCCAGCTGTCATTTTATTTAAAATATTAGCTTTGATTTTACTCTACTAAATATTGGGTGAACCATTTCCACATTCTCTACTTTTTTAAAGAAAAAACACAGAAATTTCAAATTTAATGGGGAGTGTTTATTAACATTCGAAAGAACATCCTTTGGCATTTATTTGAAGGTTATATCCTGCAAATGTTGGACGTGGCTACGTCTAAGATGTTCCACCCGTCGAGTCCTATTATCGATGAGTCGTTCGAGCATTTCGACTGGTAACTGGCGAATGATACGCGTGATGTTTTGCTCCAAGGCCTGAATCGAAGCGTGATTGTCCGCATAGACTTTAAACTTTACGTATTCCCACAGAAAAAAGCCTAACGGTGTGATATCACACGATCTTGGTGGTCAATCGATCGGCCCAAAGCGGGAAGTTATCTACTCACCGAAGTGTTCTCTCAATAAATTCATTGATTGATGCGATGTGTGGTAAGTGGCGCCGTCTTGTTGGAACCAAATGTCGTCGAGATCACGAGCTTCAATTTCAGACATCAAATAGTCGGTTTTCATGACGCGATAAGGGTCGCCATTGACGGTTACGTTCTTACCGGTATCATTTTTGAAAAAATATGGACCGATTATTCCACCGGCCAACAAATCACACCAAACCGTTGTTTTTTCTGGATAAAATGGTAGCTTTTGAATGGCTTCAGGTTGTCCTTCGTCCCAAATGCGGCAATTTTGCTTGTTGATATACCCATTGTGCCAGAAATGAGCCTCATCGATGAACAAAATTTCGCTTGAAAACGTCGGATCTTATTGGAACTTTTCAAGAGCCCATAGAGCGAAGCGGGCATGTTGAGTGGGTTCAGTTCATGCACAAACCCATATTTTATACACTTCCTATTTAAGATATCGACGTAAAATGTATTTTCTTCACTGAGTGCTGAGTGAATTTTCGTAATAAAGTTGACTGATTTGAAAACTTTGTTCAAGCCTGAGTCTTTCCATGATGAAATGCCAAACTATACTGAACAAAAATGACATGACAGATTGACACAACTCACGGGTGATCTGTCAAAAAGGCTATTGAAAACAAGTACATCTATGTGTTTGGATCACCTGTTTTATTTTTTGTATGATTACAACATTTTTATCAATAAACGTTACCAACACTTTGGAAAACGAAAACGTTATTTTTTGAACGCACTGTATATGCTTATACATTGAATTAGAGAAAAACGGAATGTCATTGTACCTAGCAACATATTTTACGAGGGCAGTTTGATAAACAAGTTTTCTAGTTACAGATACTAAGATGTGAAACGTCACATTTTTAAGAATCCATTCTTTCTAAATAAAATTTAAAAATTAGATCTGTTCATTAAGATGCAGTTTTTTTAATATTAAAAATATATTAGAAAAGTAAAAGGTATAGGAGAGATCGCAGAGCCTGAGCTTGAGCCGTTAAAATGGAGTTCGCTGGCATCAAAAAAATAGATGGTATGATCTTGAATAATTGTTGAAGTACAGAACCCGAGGACGTCGAATTTCACATCAACTATTGGTCAATGATCAAATATGAGCTCTCAAGCCAACAACTTCAAAAGAAATGTGACAAGTTCTTCTCAAGTTGTGACATGAAGTCAATCAGTAAACTTCTCCAGAAGAAAGTCAACAACAGTCTACGAGGGGCGTAAGCATAAGAATAAGGAGTTCATATCGCGTACATATTATTAAGGGGTTCACATTTGTTTCTGGGTTCTAGATCAAAGTAGTAAAATTTGAGAGAACACTATTTGTAACAGAGCGAAAGAGAGAGAAAACTTTTGTTTAGTTAACTGTTTCAAACTGTGAAGTGATTGCACTAAGATATGAATCCAAATTTCATTGTATGTGATGTCACAAGTCAGAGACTTTACGAGCTGCCCCTGTATTTATGTACATCTGTGAGGCGGCACGAGAGTGCAGTTTGAACTTTCGGAAACTATTTGTATTCATATGTACATATATGTATGTGTATATTTAGCTAGTCGTGTACGATGTTTCTCAACCTCATTAGAAATTCAAATGCGTGTGCATGCCATTAACAACAACAACAACAAAACAAAAACACCAAAAAGCAAACGAAATAAAAACGACTTAATCTCTAGACGCCAAAGTGCATAAAAATCTAAAAAGAAATAAATGTACAATATAACGGAAAGTAATTGATAGGCAGCGTGAGAGAAAGAGAGTGTGTGTGCGGTGCAGGCAAGAGCAAGACAAACTTTATAGCGCGAAAGTGCAGCAAGCAAATGGACACAGCGACTATTTTATGCAAATAATAAGCGAAAATAAATGAAATATTGCAATAAATAATAAATAAAGATAAGTAAGTGGCATGAAATTGTGATGGCACCAACCTGTTAAGCTGCAACTCGGCGACCGGCCGCTGGCTCACTGGCTCGCGCAAGCTTCGGCGCACTTGGTTTGGCAAATATGTTTGTATGTTTGGTTCTCAGTTGGCTTGTAGGCGGCTTTATTTGCGGCTTTTCGGCGTGTCGCACGTTTTTGCTCTGCCGTGGCGCGTTGTGAATGCAAACTGCAATTAAGCAAATGAATTGTTGGAATACTTGTTCGAATATTTCCGCTGCAAACTTGCACTATGTTAAAATATTATATAGAAAAAAATAATTTTGCCGAAAAGTCTTTGGTCTAACAGGTAAAAAACGGCGAAAACCCTTTAAAGTAGATTTATAACTGATCATTGTAACGAGCTGAGTCGATTAAGCCATGCCTGTCTATCTAAAACTCTACCTCTTTGTCTGTCTATATTTACGCAAACTAGTCCCTCACTTTCTGAGGTATCGGTATAAAATTTTGCACCTGTCTTTTTCCCTTGAAGCAGCTACTCATTTGTCGGTACCGCCGATATTGGATCACTATAGCATAAAGCTGCCATACAAACTGACCGATAAAAATCCAGTTTTTGTATGGACAACTTCTGTATTTGACGAGATATCTTCACGAAATTATACATGGATTATTGTCCAAGGCAACGATATAATATCTGAAGAAATCGTTCAGATCGGACTACTATAGCATATAGCTGCCATACAAACAGTTCGACCAAAATGCACTTCTTGTATAGAAAACTTCTGTATTTGACGAGATATCTTCCCGAATTTTTTTCATGGATTATTGTCCAAGGCAGCAACATAATATCCGAAGAAATTGTTCAGATCGGAATACTATAGCATATAGCTACCATACAAACGGAACGATGGATAGCGAGAGCTTGTATAGAGAACTTTTCCATTTGACGAGATATCTTCACAAAATTTGGCATGCATTATTGTCTAAAGCAATAATGCAATCTCCGAAGAAATTGTTCAGATCGGATCATTATAGCATATAGCTGCCATACAAACTGACCGATCCAAATCAAGTTATTGTATGGTAAATTTTGTACTTGTGTAGATTGTTATAGCTTCGTTGCAATCGAAATTAACGCTTTTTCCTTTTCTCTTTCTCATGCACTTTCTGTAACGGTGCGCTGAAATTTCGATACTGTTTCGTTGGTGAAAAGCTTCCAGGACTTCAAAGTAGACGTTTGTTTTCATTTTGACTTCCTCATTTGAGTAGAATCTTGCTTCATAAAGCCACATTTTGCACCTGGTAAAGCGAAAATAGTCGATGGGGCATCGAATATAATGGGTGTAGGGCTAGCTCATAACATAATTCCTGCCCTTTATCGGGTACTACCTGTTATCGTGAAAACCCTTACTTCAGCGCGGAATATTCTGCGAACAGATTTGTCATAATACTTATGTCGTAACACTTATGAAGCGATAATTTGACTTTAACGGTATTTTTTGCCATCAAAAAACAATGTTTTTTCAACATGTAATTCCCCTTTTTTCCCGTGGTAAACAAAACTAGCAGAGGTACCGGCACTTTAAGAGCAACAACTTGCGAACGTTTGAACGAAATGTTATGAAAATTTAACAGTATTTTAGTTAAGGTTAGCACTCTAAGCCAATGATATACATTTTTTTGTAGCGCGATCTCTTAAGATTAATTTATGAGGATTGCACCGCGACCTAAGGTCTCTCGTGCCGCGATCTCTTGCTCAGACCAAAGACTTTTCATCAAAACTAGCACTAAAGCACAGTCACAATTTAATCAGGAAAACACAAATATGTACTAAATAAACGACTAGTGAGGAATAACGGAATATTTTACCGGTTAGATAAACACAGATAAAAGCGCTGGCGCTGGCGTTGGCGCGGAAATGTAAAACACAACTGTTTTGGCTGAGTTGCAAAGGAATTCTGAAAGGGTTATCTTAGCCCTCGCGGATGTTTAACCAAACTGAGCGACAGTGCGCTGTGCTAGGTGCAGAGGGGTTGCCACAAGCGTTTTGTAAGCGAAAATGTACGCTTTTTGTATACATACATATATAATTATATAGCTTTGTAGACAGCCATCAAGTTGTTTGCCTTTTCTATGATTTTTTTATTTACAATTTATTTTCTGTTTGCCACGCTGTCTTGCCAGCCAACAATTTGTGTACCTTTTGCATACCAATATACACATATGCACGTATATGTATATTTCTATACATATACATATATATAATTATATATATGTATGTATAATTGTAAGTGTGGCGTTGGTCGCGCTTATCGCAACAGTGGCAGCAGCAGCTCGTCTGCTGTTAGTTTAACGAGTGATAAATGCAGTTGGTGTTGTTGCCGGCTTTGGCTAACACCTAGCGTTGATAATAATGCGCCATAAAGCAATTATGACTATATGTACATATGTATGTATGCATGTATGTATGTAATTGCTCATATTTGTATACACATTTTAGTGCATCATAGTGAAGGCAGCCACTCACCTATAATGTGCAATCGTTATTTGTAGTTTTATGTATGTAAATACAAGTACATTTATACATATGTATATACATGTGAAAACTAACGGCGCAACAAGTAGTCGAACGTGTTTCGCTGCAATTCGGCTTGATAGCGTTTGTTTTGTTTAACGGTAATATGCAATTGCACAGATTGTTTGTTTGGCGAGTTTTTACCTAATAAAAGTTAAATTATTATTTTTTAGATTTTTAAAATATTTTTTTTTTTTGGAATTTCAAAAATTGTTTTAGAATTTTTCCTTTTTAATTTTTATTTTTTTTTAATATTTTTTTAATTAATCTTTAATTCTTTTTTTTGTGAATTCTTGTTAAACTTAAAATTTTATTTTTTGAAAATTTTGTTTTTAATTTAAATTATTTTCTATTATATATAGTTTTTAGCTAAAAACGTTAAATTATTACGTTTTATATATGTACATACATATGTACATTATATACATATACAGTACATATGTATACATTCTTTATTTTCGTTGGAAAATTTTCATTATTTTTTAATAATTTTTTTAATTTTTGAACTTTTGTTTTGAAGTTATTTAAAATTAGTTTTTGAATTTGTTTTTTTATTTTCTATTTTAATTTAATTTTTTTTTAATAATAGTTTTATATTTAACTTATTTAAATTTTTTACTGTTATGTAGATATAACATACGGTTTACCGGTTAGATATATATTTTTTTTTTTAGAAATTTTATATTTTAAAACTTTGTTTGAAGTTTAAAACTATTTTTGAAATTTTTTGAATTTAATTTTTTCTATTAAATGCAGTTTTTAGCTAAAAGTGCTAATTGTAATTTTTTTTTTGAATATTTAATGAAATACATATATTTTTTATTTCCGTTATTTCGTTCATTATTTTTTGAAATTAGTTTTGAAATTATTTAAAATTTTTAAAAATTATTTTTTTGAAATTTTGTTATTTAATTTTTTTATTATTTTTTTTTTTATTTTGTTTTCAATTTAAAATTTTTTTTAATTTATTTTTTTTTAGTTTTTTTAATTTAATTTTTTTTTTAATTCAAAATTTTTGTTTGAAATTATTATTTTTAATTTAAACTATTTGTTTTAGTTTAAACTTATTTTATATATTTTTCACAATTTTCCAACAACCTTCCACCGGCAAAGTAACTCTACGCGCACAACACCTTTCGTATTACAACAATTACAACAACTCTTATCGACAAACCTCTTAATTTTGTTTTTACTTTCTGTTTTTCACTGCGCCCACTGCTTCTTCAAATATTTGTACATTTTTTTTATTTATTTTTTTATTTTGTTTTCCGGCTGTATTCACTCTCTTTAACTGCCCGTTTTGACTTTAACGCTTTGCTTCGCTCGCTTCATGCAACAGCTTCCAAAAAATTTATGCTATTGCCTCATTGAAAGCATCGCTGCTGACTGTCTGCGCTGAACGCTTACCAATTGCCGCCTAGTCTCGTGGCCGCCAGCTGGTTGCCGCTGTTGCTTCCGCCTCAGCTGTCATTGCTGTGTCTGCTGCCGCTGCTAGTTACTCCACTGTTACTGTTAAAGTCGCTGCTGCTGCTCAGGTCTCTTCACGGCCGGTTTCTCATTGCTGTTCCCGGTTATTCTATTTTGCTTTCATCGGTTAACATAAATGAGCGGTGAACTCTGTTAACATTTTACCTGTACTGATGCTAAACTTAAAAGCATGTAACCGAGTGTATATGTTGGGAGGGAGAGAGCTTTAAACTTTTTCTAACTTGTCAAATAGAAAAGCTCACTTTGTTTAGAAGAGAATATTTGGTTTTATTAGCTTAATGGGTGATCAAAAAGTACTGTTGTTGTTTAAAGTATATTTTTTATGGAAAGTGAGATGCTTGATTTTAATACAAACCAAGAAAAAGCACAAATTTCGGGGCACCGAAGTTGTAATACCCTTTGCTAATACAAAATATTCTTATATAATATAATATAATAATTATAATAATACTTGTGAAAATTCGTGAAGATATTTAGTCAAATTAAAAAATTGTCCACACAACCATTTGATTTTGATCGTTCAGTTTGTACGACAGCTATTTGGTATAGTAGTCCAATATCCGGCGGTTTCTTGAGGAGAAAAGGGTATATTTCAGGTCGATATCTCAAAAACTGAAAGACTAGTTCGTATATTTATATTCTGTATTAGGGTTTCTGCCAAATTTAATATACCCTTTTCGAAACAGATAGTCTGAGTTACATTATATATATAGTAAATGGTGATCAATTTCGAGTTTCCCTACTTTTTTAAAGACAAAACACAGAAACTGAAAAGTCCATTCGTTGAGTCCAATTTTCAATGACCCGTTCGAACATTTCTGATGACTGGTGAATGAAACGCGTGATATTTTGCTTTACGCTGAATCGAAGGCGGAATGCGGGCAATCCTTCTGACTTATCACCGAGGGAAAAATTTTAACGGTGTGATATCCCACGATATTGGTGACCAATCGACCGGCCCAAAACGTAAAATTATCTACTCTACCGAAGTGTTCTCTCAATAGATCCATTAATTTGATGCGATGTGTGGGTAGTTGCGCCCTCTTGTTGAAACAAACTGTCGCCGAGATCACGAACATCAAGAAATTTCAGGCACTAAATAGTCGGATTTCATGGTGCGATAACGGTCGCCATTGACGGTTATGTTTTCACCGGCATCATTTTTGAAGAAATATGGACCGATGATTCTACCGGCTCACAAGCCACACTAAATCATTGTTTTTTCTGAATGAAATGACAGCTCTTGAATCTCTTCAGGTTGCCCTTTGTCCCAAATGCGGGAATTTTGCTTGTTTACATACCCATTGAGCCAGAAATGAGCCTCCTCGCTGAACACAATTTGGTAAAATGCACCAAGCCGTCCTAAACGTCCGAGTTGCTTTGAACCGTTCCGAATCGACTGTCCACGGCTTTCGTATACACTCTCAGCTACAGCTGATATATTTTTTTTACAGTGTGCTGGACGTGGTCTATTCGGTCGAATATTATCCAGTAATGAACACTGCATCTTAAGATGGGTGATGGTGTTGCGAATAGTACGCTCAGTAGTCCGATCATGTTGACTATAAATTGAGCGAAACGCTAAAAATACGAGAAGAAATCCGGAATATTTAGCAGAGATGTTCTTCATAATTTAGTATGCGCTATATATTCAACAAAAGCGCCAAGAAATGTAGTTAATTAAGTTTTTATTTTATTTTTTCTTAAGTCCTGATAACAACAGCTTCAAACTATTCACCTTTTACATTCCGCCCACGGAAAGGTATAGTCTTGACTGAAGCTTTCATGCTTAACATGAAGTATTGCTGTTAAGTTTATTGAGCAAACAGATGAGTAACAGTTAAGTTCTAAATGTAAACAAGTACACGACTACAGATGAAGAAGTCATTTCTTAAGCAAAGTATTTAAAGGTCAAACTAAGCACTAATAAATCTGCATTCATTTACCAAAAAGTATGCTAATATTTTAATAATTAATGTTTAATAATGTAGGTATTCGCACATTTCTGCTAGCTATCTTGGAATGAGTTAAATTTAATAAAAGAGACAGTATCCTCAAGAAAGGTCATTAACCTCGCTAAAGCAGGAGTTCACTTATGGTGAAAAAAATAATCAATGACCTAACCAAAGATCATCGTGAAGGTTTGTTTACCTTTCAAAAGAGTTAATGATCGTGTCTAAAGTGAACAAAAGGCTCATTGAACTCGGAATGAATGTTAACCCTCGCTAAAAGTCTTTGATCATAGAAAGGGTTGTTAACCTTGCTGAAGGTTAACCAAATAGTCATTGGCCCCAGAAAGTATTGTTGGCCCTGTAGATGTGTCAATTTTCATTCAAAAATTATCAAAACCGGGCAAAACATTTTGAAGACCCCAGATACCATACAATGTACCTAAAGAACCTTAGCTAGATAGTGGTCTTTTTAAAGCAATGAGCATATAACATCATACATATATAGAAGCATAAATTGTCCAAGAAAATTTAAACCGACATCGGCACCGGTTATCTGGGTTAACCCCCAAAGGCCATTGAACACGCTCAAGACCAGGAGGAGTTTTTGCCATCTCTAATGGCAAAGAGAGTGATTGACCTAGGGAACGATCCTTGACCTAGCTAAAGGTAAATCATAAAATCAATGACCTCCCCAAAGTTCAAATTTTATAAATTTCATTGATCTTGGGAAGGATTGTAGAACTTGTAACCTAATGTAATATACATAACTTGAGTTTTGTGGCAGAAGTATTGACCCAAACTTCAATGAAGACACTTGTGGTATTATGTAGTCTAGCGAAATAGATAACATACATAAACACTGTACTTAGTCCTGCCATGAGTTCTGTTACAAGTTTCTGTACAAGTCCAGAGTTTCTATTGGTATTGACGACGTTGTTCGAATCAAAAAACTGAGAGTCTCCAAATTTTTGTGGCGTATTCAAAAACTGCATTCCAATGGATTCAAATCTGGACTTCCAGACGGACTTCCCGACGGCCAATCATCTGCAGCTATGAAATCCAGAATATTTCCTTTAATTCACAGCTGGCTGGTGTTTGCCCTGTGTGCTGAAAAAAATTTTCCTGGATGATTCAATGATCTCCATGGAAGATAATATTGCTTAACTGCTCTAACAAGCCTTCTAAAACATCCGGATGCCACACTTTTGACTCAGTTTTTTCCTAGAAGTGAAGAAATGTAACGCCTTCACAGGAGACATCCCATCAAACCCTTACAGCAGCTGGATGGTGACCACTTTGAACCATACGATAACAACTTTTCGCATTTTTGAATGTTTTTACGTAGATTTTGTCGTTTTAAAAATTTCCTTAACAGCGAACATTTCCATAATCCATCATCATAATCCGCATCAAACTGTAGTTCGGATCATTTTCAAGTTGTTGCTCAGCCCAATTCACGAAAATACCACGATTCTGGTGGTCAAGTGGCTTCAGTTCTTTCGTTAATTTGATCTTGTAAGAATGTGGGTCAAGATCATTTCGCAAAATTCGCCACAACGACGGCACAGCGAAGTCCAACGTTTGAGAACGACGAGTGAGAGACTGATTTCGGTCTTCCTCAATTGATGAGCTAGCGGCAGAAATATTCTCGACACTACGGGCACTTCTTTATCTCACTCGCACGGGAACATTTTATACTGTGCCTATGCCTGTGGATTCAATTTTTTTCATTAGACGCTCAGTTGTTGATCTGACAGGACGATTATTACGACCATAAATTGGACGTAGCGCTCTTAAGACTCCGAATTTCGGTAGTAAAATTTAATAATTTTGACTCGTGGTTGGAACGTATATATTTCCATGACGAAATGGCAAACCTTACTGCAGAGAAGTGACAAAAGAGCGGGAAAAATATGGCATCGTTTGCTGTCGCTATCGGGTTTACTTTTGTAGCGATCTTATTGAAAAACCCGTTACTTGGCCTACGAAGGTTTTGTGACAAAATTTTGCGCAAGTTTTGTGTACAATCGTATGCTGAATACTGCAAATAGTGAAATATTAAGTTGTAGAGATTTAAAGGGCATCAAAATATAAGGCGTCCGTTTGTGTGACGCTAGTGTGTGACATTCATAACAAGACATCTTCCCAGTTTCGGAAATGTATTATTACGTAAGACTGCCACACGCATCTAAAAGAAAAGCGAAGCTGCACTCGGCTAAGCTGCTTTGTCAGTTAAGGCGCCACTGTAGTAGCGGAATGATAACTATATTTAGACTTTTACAATATCAATCTGAGTACTTAAATAATTATTGCTCATATTTGCTCAGCACTTTGTGTTGATTTATTACAGAAGATAGCGGAATCTTCAGTAAATTTACGCTTGACCTTGGGAAGGTGTCAAGTAGGAACTGAAATAAATCACCTATGTTTGTTGATACCATCATAAAAATTGCATTCAAATTTAAAAGCGACTTCTGTTTATTTCAGCATTTTCACATTAAAGCTGCAACAATACAAATAACAAGTACGACGTTTCATAAATAATTTTGTAACAAGTGGCTACAATTGACTAAGCACTTTTCTTTATTGTTGTTATCACACTCTTTTTTTTTGTGTGGCACACCAACATTTACAATGACCTATATATTATGTTAGTCCGTCGAGCTATAAAAAACATTATTTTTTTTTTTGTTTTTTAATAAACTAGAGCACTATGCATTGCTATCTAGCAATGAGGGTTTGCCCTCTAAAGCTAAATGCATTTTCAGCTGCACATCTTCGGCCCATCACCAATACAACTCGCATAAGCCATCAAATGCGGCAGGAGATTTTGTTGCATGACGCCTGAGAAGAGGTGCTCCCAAGGGCCTGAAGCGTACACGGACACATCCTCACCTGAATGCGCACCTATTGTCTGTTTAATGTAGCTGGGCGCAATGAAGTCTTAAACAGAAAAAACATATTTGGAGCATAAGTGTTTACAATTGAGGTTATGTAAAATAATTTCCACAAACTGCTAACAGTTCCATCATTTATTACCTGGTTTTCCCATTTTACCCGTCAAATCCATTCTACTACCATCCGGGTTCAGATATTGGTTTGTGCCAAGTGCATAATTCAATGTCGCATATGGCACACCGTTTAAGTCCGTGCCCATATTATTCAAACCCAATATGTTATTGCCACGCTCAGGATAACCGGATACGGATAAACCATGACCATGATCCGCTGTCACAACGATTAATGTTTCCGCTGGATCGGTCATAGAACGCGCCAGCTGTATGGCTTTATCGAACTCCAAAATTTCATCCAAAGCTGTACCGGCCTTATTCTCATGATTACCATAGTCTATAAGGCCACCTTCGATGAAGATGAAATAACCATTCGGTTTTTGATTGAGGAAAGCCAAAGCGACACCGGTCATTTCGGCTAGTGTCGGCTGTTTGTCGTTCGCTACCAAATTATAGTCCATCAATCCGCTATTAAAGAGACCCATAATATTCGATATTCGCGTAATATTGACACGTAACAGTTCGTCACGATTTTTTACGATGACACCATTCGGATGTAGATTCTGCCAGGTTGTTAGTAAATTTCGATTATCCAAACGTACACCGGGATTACCGAAAGAGTCCTTTATCGTCTTCGGCAGAAATTTAGCCATACCACCACCCATAAGCACATCCAAATGCTTGCCCGGCTCTTCGGTGATCAATTGCTGTGCCATATCCGTGCAGACGGACGGATCGACGTCATATGATAATACATCGGCATCGCTTTGCCATTGCCGATTGGCGACATGCGCATAACCACCCGATGGACTGGCGTGCGTTAGTGTTGTGGTGGTGATAAACCCGGAAGCTTTACCCGCCGCCTGCGCCCAATCATACAGCGACGTCAAATCATTGGTGGGATCCATGCTGGCCGTACAATTGTTATAGTTGACATTTGCATTTACGCCCAGCAACAGTAAATTCGTTTTCACGCCAGTCATATAAGCGGTCGATGTACACGCTGAATCCGCTACTTGTCCATTGGTACAGTAGGTCTAAAAATTCGGTTCAGAAAAGTTGTAAACTAAAAGCAAATATGTATTTAATTTCAAAGCATTGCCAACTCACTCTGCTCAAAGCGGTGTAGGGAAACTTCTCAAATGATAATAACTGTTCTTCACCCAAGTAGCCAACACGCTGTCCATGCAAAATCCTAGCCGAAGTAATGGCGGTGATTGGCATGCCGTCACCGAGAAAAAAGATGACATTTTTCGCTTTATTCTTATTCAATGCGGTGTTTAGTTTTTTTTCTATCTCGCTATTGGCTTGATCCCTCCAGAATTGCGGGTTTAACTCGGCTGTTGGCACCATGCGGTTAGTTTTAGCCACACCCTCACCCATGACAAAATTGAGATCCCGTGTCGCGGCAATACTCCGTGGTGGCGGCGGCGCATGGAAGTCAGCCCAAGCTGACGACACTAACTGTATAAGGCACAGCACTGCCCATAACTTGTCTGGCATACTACTGTCTTTAACTAACATTGCACTATTTTTGTATATAGAAAACCGAAGTCGTAAGTTGCGCGTTCACCGTGTATACCAAACGTCCGCAAAGCAAAGTCCAAGTCAACTGCCTTCAAAATGCTAAACCGAGCGCCTTTTATCGCTTGCTGCTGGATTGAGTGACCGACAATGTCATTAGCTAACGGAAAATGACAGAATTTCTCTCCTTATGCAGTTTTACAGTTATGATAGTGCATCTTCGTTACACGCTACTTGCTTCATCTATTACATAGTAGGCGCAAATATTTATCTTGGCATTTGTGGTGTTTTTAATTGTCATCGCAATTCCCGTAACAACTCGGCTAAACTATAAATCTCCCAGTGAATGCCCTTCAACGCCGGTTGCTCACGTGCTTTAAAATGAATTTGCATTATCTTGTTTTGCTCATTTGGCTAAAGTTTATAACCGTAAACGTGCAAGTTATAAAATTAAAATAACGGCATCTAATTGGTTCGTATCTTGACGTAGATTGCAGCGAATATGTAAAAATAACCTGTAGCTAAAGTTGGTTATATCATGTGATTTATGACGTCACTTTAGCCTGGAGTTTAGTTTGAGAAGGTTAGAACCTCGGATTCTATTTTAACTATATTTGATTCCAAAGTTGTTATCTTTCCAAAAAAAAATGATATGCAATAGTATTACTTAAAGTATTGTCTTTAGGAAGCTATAAATGTTCCCATCTTCAATTTCTTCCATTGCATCCCAAAAGAACCACTTCGGTATAGCGGTCATGAAGGCATCAAACCATTCTCTGATACCTTTTTACGTGAACCGCATTTCAGAGACTCTGCACAGACCGAAACAGATGGTGTTCAGAAAGGATAAGATCCGGTCTATAAGGCGGATGACAAAACTCTCCAGCTGCTGTTTAACAAATAGTTTTTAACCGGGCTTGAAAATATGAGGACGAACATAGTAATGATGGAAAATTCTTGGCTCGTGTCTAGTCAGAAATTCGGGACGCTTTTCGGCAATCGCTTGCTTCAATGAGATGAGTTTTTGTCTTAGAAGCTCATAATACAGCATCTTGGTTAATTGATTGAAAAGGGATACGTATTAGCGGCAGACTGCAGGCATCTCACTTAGCCCAATATTAGATCCATTGTGCTCCCGGCTTCTCACGAAAATAAGGCTTTCCCAGCAACTAAGTCGTTTTGGCAAGTTCTCGTAAATTGGAGTATTGAGAGCCGTAGAAAATACTCCGTCTTAGCCGGTTGAAGGTTGGGAATCGCACAGATAATTGTCTAGCATCTCATCATCCTCCGCACACGCTTTGGATTCCAACGAATCCACTTTTCTGAGACACAGCTCTTAAGGCTAGGTGCCCTGAGCACTAAAATTTTACTAAGTTCCCTTTTGTCTAGAAGTAGAAAGTTTTTGGTTTGTCCTCCATCAACCGTACAACGAAATAACTTTGTGGTATGATCTGTGTTGCTAGTATTCGAAGACTTGAGGTGTTTCTCTAGCTTTAAGTAACCCTTAAAGGAACTGAGGGCAACTGCCCCATGCGTGCTAACTTTTTCTTCGTTCTCATCCTATATGACTGGGTACCCAGATGAAAATAACCGTGTTGCCTACTAAGAGTCTAGCTATTGCCTGCTTTCATAACCTAACGCAGTAAGGCTTAGTCTTAGCGCTAATTAGCTTTAATTATTGCTTAGATGTCCACTTGGAAGGTCTTTGGGCTTGCTGGTTAGAGCAAAAGCGCATTTGGCACTTTCTGTTATGCCAACAATATTGGCCTGAAAGACTGAATTGTAGTCATTTAGTTTAAAGCTATCTTTTGCATATGGATTACTACGAAGGAAGCCCGCTCCTGACCCTATTTCACCCTTTGATCCGGCGATGAATATATATAGTATATTTCGCTGTGTCGATAACAGAACCATTGGTCCTTTTTATCTACTGAGGAATGAAAACGTTGTGCTTAATTGCTCATGGATCTTCTTTTCTTGGTCGAATTACCAATTTACACTAAGTTCCTTAACAAGATCGAGTATAATATCGTGCTCGAAGTGATGCCGAGTCGGATTTAAAGATTAAGAGTAAAAAAAATTGTCAAAGATTTCGAGCAGAATGGTCAAGGTACACCTATTTTTCGCAAGTGAGACTCCACGAAATTCATCAAATGAAGTCTTGGTTCTATGTAATTTGAAAAAATTGCAGTACGAACTGAGTTAAAGGTAAGTGTCAGGTTTGGATGGATACAACAGGTTAGAATTTATGGTTGAACCGAAAATCTTAGTTTCGCTAAAGCGGCACCATTAGAAGAGCTCAGAGGATCTTTAAAAACCGTCAACGGTAGTAGGTGAACAATTCGAAAAAGAGTGCAAGTTCTTGAGGAATTTAAAGTTTCCGTAGTTATAATCATGATTGGACCCAAATTCCTGAGCTTCTAGGAACATTCTCAGCGAAACTCATTATTCTTATGAGACTGCTTAGATGGGAATCAAGCAGCTGCACGACAACTTTACAACCAATGAAGCTGTGCAGATCTTATGACTTGAGAAATTTAAGGCTTACAACGAGTTGATGGTCATGGCTAGACAACTCCCTCCAGAAAAAGACAGCGAGTTTCGCTAATAGCAATTCAAAGTCGAATCACTGCACGAGATGAATTGGATGAAAAGTTAGTGTCTAGGATAAACTTCAGAGGATCCTCCTTACTCAAAACCCATTATAATACAGAAAAAAATCTTAGAGCAATTTAAATTTTACCCCAAACTGAAATAGCCAAAAGTATATAAAGAGAAAGCTGTGTGCATGCAACACGATTTCGAAAGAGAGAAAAATGCATATGCAATTTTTAACATAAAGTGAAACCGCATAACAGTTTAACAGAGCTTTACAAGCAGAAAGCTTTTGCGCGGCATGTGGTATATACAGATCTGTACATAAGTATTTATATATGAGTGTTGCTTTGCGGTACACATCCCATCCCTTACAAAGCAATCACCACATGCCGACCATCAGTTGAGGTTTCGGAAGCTTTCCGGCATTCGGACCAACAACACAGGTCAATAATTTCTAATTTCATTTAAGTACCAGCCGAGTGCATGCAGCACACTTAATTCCGGTTGAAATGCCGTTGCAGCTGCTGATTTTCAGCATGTCAGCCGATTTGAGCCGGAAGTGGTGCAGCTCTAGAGCGGAAATGACTATTTTCAAAAGCGCAACGGAGGTATATGATGGGGGAATAAGAAGCAGCTGCGGGTAGGAAGGGAAGAAAAGTAATGGAAACGAAATTTTATGACTAGGAGAAAAAAATAATAATGATAATTAAAGAGGGCATATGCTAAGCGAAATATTATGGGGAGTAGGCAGAGAAAAATAAGCAAGAAACTATTTTAATGGTCAACAAAAAAAGAGGCAGGAATGTTTGATAAATGGAATCTACTTGTTGTTTTCATACTCGCCCACCCGGCATGTGGGCGCTATATGCATACTCCAAGATGTCTATTTTCCGATGAACCGCTTCGCTGAAGAAATGCCACTGGGAGAGAGAGCTGTACAGCTTTCTTAAATATTTTGGATGAACGTCACCTTATCTGAGTACTGAATTCATTGAAATCCTCTAAGTTCCCGGACCTTGATGGCATCATACCGGCGCAACTAAAGCGTATGGTCAAGATGTAATGAAGGCTGCCTGGTTGGCTGCCACCTAAGTGAACTGCGTTAGCTTAGGACATGTTTCAGAGGCCTCTAGACTGGCTTCGGTTATCCTTGTTTCTGTTGAAAACGTTGAAGAGACACATGGATCTGTATATTAAAATCATAATACCGGGTGGTTAAGGATCGGTCGACACTGTCAGGTGATAGCTTACGCTGACGATGTTGTTCTTATATTTAAAGGAAAATTCCTAAATGCCGTCTACGAGTTAACCGAAGAGTACCTCTAATTGGAGCGGATAGAAGCCTAGTAAAACTGAAATTGTTTCATTTACTAGGAGATACAAGATCCCTAACGTCTCTCATCTCTCTTTTGGGAGTTCACGTCTTCAACCTGTTGATAAGGTAAAATACCTAGGGCTTATCCTCGATATTAATCTTTCACGGAGGCTATATATTGGGGGGAGAGTAAGGAATTGATCAGTTGTCTTATTGCTGTAGAGGAGCTATAGGAAAAAATTACTCTTATCAAAGGTAGTCAAGCCAATTATGTTCTAGGGTGTATTCGTCAAGTGGAGCGCGTTCTAAAGAAGGTTAGATTAAGAAGAAACTCACGTGGACAGCTTAGAGCGCTGGTCCGTTGTGTTACCTAAAAACTTCTTACGAATCGACAAAGCGCTTTCAGTTTACCAAAAATTTGTTGTGGCGGCCAATGTCAGTTTCAGCTATGACTCTTGATTCGCCGAATATAAGACTACCGCTATGTTTCATTCTCAGTCTTCCAAATGCTGAACAATGGAGGAGAAAGTGCCTGGATGGTACATACAGGTTCATTGGTCCAGTACTAGAACGCAAGATGGAGATCCAACTCGGTCCCATTCCGATGTAAGCGGAGTAAGAGAGCCCACTCTGGCTAGCTCGTCGACTTTTCTGAGAGTACCCACCTTTTCTTCTTCTACAGCAATATAGAGCAACCGATGCCCTCCAGCCATGATACTACATCGTGCAAAGTAGTTTCGACCGGCCTGTCTTTGATGTGGGTATGCAGGACCTTTAACAGTTTACCCCTCGGTTTTCTGCTCCTAATGTACAGATTCCAGAGTCTTTCCATCGTTTTCAACCTGGGCCTGATGTAGAAGCTCTTTCCTGTCTCCAGACTTTCGAAACACGGCACATTCTTACTATCGTCATACTCTGAGAATATATCGGAAATAATTTGGCTTCATTTCTGTTATTTATTTAAATCTGAAGAGCTTGTAGTAACTTTGCAGTAAACTGGTTGCTTTGGAACTAGTGATTTTGGGCATAGTCCATAACCAGTCTCAACTAAAGTTAATTTTTATATTCTTCGTTAATAAACCAAATAAAATTAGTTGCTTTGCATTATACTAGTTACTTTGGGGTTAGAGCGGAACTAGTTATTATTGTAACCACTACCAATTCTGCAGTAAATTGTATTTCCTACACTCTTATTTGCCAAATTTCTTTGTAAATTTTTTTTAGTTTGAATTGTGGGTGATTGTTTACAAATATCTATATATGTATGTATATACTACATAGTACCTTTGTATATTAATATAATATACATATGTACATATATATATGCAAACATGCAAACATACAATGTTGGGCACAAATTTGGCAGTTACAGCTATGCTCGCAGGTGTGACCATTATCTACAACACAAATAAATACATTTCTGCTTTTGAATGCCAACATTTGCATGGCTCAGTGCCAGTTTGCAGGTTGTTTATAAAGTCAAATGTTGCCACCAATGTGGTTTCGGTGTTAATAAAAGTCAATCAAAAACGCTCTCGGCTGCTAACACACGAGTTGATTGTATTTACATACTGAATATTCACGTAAGTGTGTGTGCACGTGATGAAGGGAGTGATACGGTTGTAATTGTGTGTGTGTGTTTATGAAGAATGCCTGCGGTTTCCTGCAGCGGCAAAATATGGTGGCTACATCATATCTGTTTATTTACTATATATGTGTTTGTTTGTATGGCAGTGTGAACATTTGTGGCAACCAACATCGCCCACAGCATGTTATCTCTTTTATTTAATTCCCTACGAGGCATGTGGCGTTCAGTTGACAGCAGGTGTTGTTGTAAACTACATAATTAGCAGCAAACACACCTGTACTGTTTCTGATTTGCTCATTTTCGATGAAATTTTAAATGTTTCGGTTATTTAGTTTTAACCCAATTTCCATACCATAATAATGGTTTAATTTTTTCTTCTTCTTGTTTGCACCACACTGGCATTTTTTGGCAGGATCCGTCCTTTTTACTACATTTTAGGCTGGTCTGCTGCTGTCAATTATGTCAAATTCATGCATGTTTTGCCAACAAATACTTCGGGTCCTCAGCAACATTGTCAAGCATCTCTTTTGCGAACTCTACTCGACGTCGTTTTTGCAAAAGACTCTGGCCTTTTTGTACAAGTCTAGCATTGACATGCTTCATACCCGAAACATTAACAAAAATTAATAAATAAATAAAGAAATAAAGGCTGTTGAGATCATCAGCTATCAAGCTATCAAATATTTGATGTTATCGTTCTTAAGAGAGATGGATGAACGATTCGGATGAAGTTACAGCTGGATGACTTAACGATCTTCACTAAATGCTTTATGTCACTCAAACTGTTACTTATGTTTCTGATTTCCTCAAAACACTTCTACTCCTATGGGGGCGACAATGTTCAGCGTTCCAGCGAATGTCGCTCTAAAAATGAGTCGAAACCTAAAAACCCACGTCAAAATCGGTAAAAAATCAAGGTGATACTTATCGTATTCTTTGACAATCTTGGTGGTGTTAACTATGAATTTATTCCAAAGAGTCAAACGGTCAACAAGGCATTCTATTTTGATGTTTTGAGGCGGTTTTTTTTAACGATTTTTTTGTAACGATGCATTTTTTGTAAACAATTGCATTTGCCGGCAGATTTTTATTATCTGTGACGTACTTCTTTTCGAAGCTGAAAAATCTGCTTCGGGGAACGCGTCATAAGTCCATGGAAGTCGTTAAATGTCATTCGCTGAAGGCACTGCAGGCCATGCCAGCCAATGTTTATACGTAACTTGCGTTTTATATTTCGGAATTAGGCAACCCTTCCCAGGGTTGTGTGCTAATTTTGGGTCCTACGACATAAAAAAGACCCCCAATGAAAAGAAAAAAACCTCAGTGTTGTAATATTGCACAACTTATAACTTTATCGTAAATTGTGACATTTTTGATGTCATGCATACTCGGAATATTTTGACATACCAACGAAAACAAACGTGTTGTTTACAGTAACTTAAAATATTCATCTCAGCAAAAAAATGGAACTAAATCGCGAACATTTTCGCGAGATTATTTTTTACAACTTTCAACGCGGATTAACTTGGGAACAGTGTATTGAGGAATTTAATTCAATAATCACGATGCAGCTCTATCATGAGAATAGTGAATGCAATCAAGGTCGTAGACCACCTCAAGGTAAATTTCGTGAAGGTCGCTTAAAACAAGTTGTTGTTCCGGAAACTATTGAAACTGTGCGCAAACTAATATTGGAAGATCGTCATGTGATTTATCATGAGATAGAGAAAACTATAGGCTTTGGTGAGGCCAGCATACATTCAATGTTGCATGATTTCACCACGATAATGCCATCTTTCAAACATTGACTGAAATAACTATGAGCGCTCAAAGCATTGATTTGATGAGCCATCCATCGTTTAGTCCTGACTTCGCACCGAATGACTTCTTTCTATTCCCAAACGTGGAGGATGGAGTCATGTGTGGAATGGATTGTCATTCACTTGACCATATAAAGGAGCGCAAATTCGGTGTGGGATTCGTGGTGGGAAAGAGACTAAGTCGCCGAGTACTGTCATTCACCCCGGTGGATGAACGCCTAGCCATAATCCGCATCTAAGCGAAGTTCTTCAACTCATAGGACCTTATCAGTGTGGCATTAAACCTGGATCAACAACCGATTATATATTCACCATGCGCCAAATCTTCGAAAAGACCCGTGAGAAGAGAATCGACACACACCACCTCTTCGTCAATTTCAAAGGGGCTTTTGACAGCATGAAAAGGAGCTGCCTTTGAGCAACACCAAAAGCTCCAACAGGATCGGGAAGGACCTATCCGAGCCGTTCGATACCAAACGAGGTTTCAGACAAGGCGACTCCCTATCGTGCGATTTCTTCAATCTGCTGCTGGAGAAAATAATTTGAGCTGCAGAACTTAATCGAGCAGTTACAATCATCTACAAGAGTGTACAGCTCTTGGCGTATGTCGATGATATTGACATCACTGGCCTCAACACCCGGGCCGTTAGTTCTGCTTTCTCCAGACTAGATAAAGAAACAAAGCAAATGGGTCTGGCAGTGAACGAGAACCAGACGAAATATCTCCTGTCATCAAAAAAACAGTCGTTGCCCTCACGAATAAGCTCCCACGTCACTGTTGATAGTCATAACTTCGAAGTTGTAGATAATTTCGTCTATCTCGGAACCAGCATTAACAGTAACAAAAATGTCAGCCTCGAAATTCAACGCCGAATAACTCTTGCCAACAGGTGCTAGCTTGGATTGAGTAGGCAATTGGGAAGTAAAATCCTCTCTCGACGAACAAAAACCAAACTCTATAAGACACTCATCATCTCCGTCCTGCTATATGGTGCAGAGGCATGGACGATGACCACATCTGATGAGTTGATGTTACGAGTTTTCGAGAGAAAGGTTTTGCGAAAGATTTATGGTCCTTTGCGCGTTGCCCACGGCGAATATCGCATTCGATGGAACGATGAACTGTTTGAGATATATGTACGACGACATTGACATAGTTTAGTGAATTAAAAGACAGCGGTTACGCGGGCTAGGTCATGTCGTACGTATCGACAAAAACAGTCCAGCTCTGAAAGTATTAGACAGAATACCCGCCGGGGGAAGCCGAGGAAGAGGAAGACCTTCACTCCGTTGGAAAGATCAGGTGGAGAAGGACCTGGCTTCGCTTGGAATTTCCAATTGACGCTACGTTGCGAAAAGAAGAAACGCATGTTTCGGAAATCTTTCAATTTTAATTCCATTATTTCAAAAGCATACAAAGGTTTATAGACATGAAAGATAAAGTGATTTTTAATGACTAATATTTTTTTGTTCTCAAATTCCGATATATAAATGGCAACCGTCGTAACAAATGTGTAGAAACATTTTATTAAAGGTGGGCAGGCTTGTATTGGCGCAAAATAAGCCTAATTTGAAGCCAATAATAACAGATCAATAAAGTCCTCGGTTTGACAATAGATGGCGCTACTAGAATTAAATCCTTCGAAAGGCGCGTGTATAAATATGACAGCCGTCAGATCATTAGTTTGGAAATTATATCATTTTGGGTGAAGCAATTTTTGTTATTGTGAAAAAAAAGGTAGAAAAAGGAATTTCGCGTGTTGATAAAATTTTGTTTTTAGAAAGGGGAAAAATACAGTTGAAGTAAAAACTTAGCCTGAAGACGAGTTACCGAACCTAAAACAGGTTGTTACCGATCCACAAAATAATTTTGGATGACCATAAAGTGAAGTTGTTCGAGGTAGCAGACATCCTAAATACGAGTATTTGGGTATAAGAAAGCTCAGTGCGAAGCGGGTGCCTTGAGAGCTCACTTTCGACCAAAAACAATGACGAGTTGATGATTTGGAGTAATGTTTGGAGAAAGAAACATGGCTCCATCATTTTACTCCCAAGTCCACTAGACGGTCATCTGAGTGGACCGTAGACGTTGAATCTGCTCCAAATCGTGAACAAAACGCAACAGTCGGCTGGCAAGGTTATGGCGTCTGTATTTTGGGATGCGCATAGCATAAATTTCATTGACTGCATTGAAAAAGGAAGGTCCATCAACAGCAACTATAACATAGCGTTATTGGACCGTTTGAAGAACGTAATCCCCGAAAAACGGCCCCATTTGAAGAAAAAGAAGTGCTGTTTCACCAAGACAATACACTGTGGCACAAATGAGTGAAAACTATGGCAAAAATCCATGAATTGGGCTTCGAAATGCTTCCGCATCCAACGTTTTCTACAGATATGGCCCTAAGCAACTATTTCCTGCGCCCAGATCTCCAACAAAATGCTCGTTGGAAAGAAATTGTCGTCGAATGAAGAGGTGATCACCGAAACTGAGGACAATTTTGAAGCAAAGAACGAATCGTATTACGAAAATGTTATCGAAAAGTTGAAGGGTTGTTATAATTAATGTATCACCCTTGAAGGGAACTAAGTTGAATAAAAAAAAACGATTTTTTTCAGAAAAATTCCGGAAACTCTTCAAAGGACCTATTAAATAGTTGTCTTAAAATATGTGCAATTGTTGCATTTTTTTGTCAGTCCGGGTTGTATTTAACAGCTTGTAAATTTGCATCATTTTGCATATTAAGAAAGTGAGTAGGAATTGTTATTGAACGTCCTTGGCAAGCTGTCAATCATCGCCCCACTTCCTTAACAGTCAATAGCCGTTGATACGATTTAAAAGGAAATATGAAATTTCTTACTTTTTTACATACTTTCACGCCCACAGCCAACACATAAGGCATGCATGTATGCATTTTATTTAATTTTATAGCATTTTTATTTGCTCCGACTAAGCATGCATCTACTACACCCACACACACATAAACGTATGTACATATGTATATAGCTAAACTTGGCACAAAAAGTCGAACTCGACGCAGAGGGGCAGTTGCTCCGCATTCTCGGAGTGTTTGCTTGCATTTGTGTGCGTGTATGTGTGAGTGCATTAAATGCTCATAAAAGCTGCGATTTATGCAAATGTTTTTGTTATGGCACTTGGCCACTTTGCAACGGCTATGACCGGTTGAGTAGTCAGGCGAACGGACATATGGTCTGAGGTTGCGGTTGCATGCTGAAATATACCATATATATGTATGTGTGTATATGTGAATTGGGGTGGGTGTTGGGGTTGGTGTCGGGGTTGGTGTTGCTGAAGGTGTTGGTGGCGCATGCAAAAGAAACAGCAACTGGGTGCGAATTTGCGCGCGAATGTAAAACGGCAAACTTTTTAAAATCGAAAAGAAAAAACAAGAAAAACCAAAGTGTAAAAATGCACACTATTCAATTTTAAATTACACACAAACACACACACATATTTAGCTGAAATGTGCCTGCCTCATAGACAAGCAGCCAACCGGAAAATTATACAGAAGTGAGTAAATGCTCGGCATTGGCGGCCAAATCCCTGGTTATGCGGATTATTTATAATATATAAAAATTTATGTACATACATGTTAGTATATGCATGTATGTATGTGCATATATATTTATGTAAATGATTTTGAATTTTTCACATTAATGTTGAGCTTGGGATTTGTGATTTCTGCAGCACTTTTGCGTAAATATTGAATTCAAGTAAGCTTATGCAAATCGAATTACAGTTATGTTGGACAGAGATTGAAAAGGATTGGTAAGCAATAGTTATCTTCGTACTTTGAACTTTACACTTTTGTTATAAAAAAAATATATATTTATGATAATTTTTTTCTGATTTCATCAGCACTCACCTCGACATAAATGCTATCACTCTCAGTTGTTTGCTATTCTTAGGCTTTCACCTGCTAAACAAAATCTCTGCTTGGAAACAATGCATGTACAGTGCGCCCTCTGTAATGAAAGTAAAAAAACATAAACAATTTAACACAAATTTATGTGTGTTGGATTTTAGCATTAAACGATTAGCAATGCTTATACAAAAAGAGGGTCTCTCATCAGAGGCTGTTTTGATCTTTTCACTGGGGTGTTTTCTTACGTGGCGAGTCCCAAACCCAGCGCACAACTCTGGGGAGGGATGTTTCGACTTCTCTTTTACCTAGCCTACAAACGGATTTTTTGTTCGGCTACCCAGAAGATACTTGGTCTAAGACCGAAAGTCGTGATCTGCTTGAATCATATGTAAAAGAATCGCTTCTGGCCACTCACAAGTGAATGCCGCTCAGAGAACTTTCTTCACTTGCGTGAACTTCTAAACATGACTCCATACTCTGAGCATGCATTAGCTTCTTTGTAAAATATGGTCGAGCGAAAGTATGCCCAACGATTGGATTTTAAGTGTGCTTTGCCCAATCCTCAAAATGAGAGACCCCACAATCAACGCCACCATCAACTACCGTGGGATAAGTCTCCTCAACATCGCACATACAGTTCTAGAGAGCGTATTGTGTGAAGGACTGAAGCCCACCATCAACAAACCGATTGGATCTTATAAGTGTCGTTTAGATCAGGAAAATCTACAATCGACCAGATATTCACCATGCGTCAAAGCTTGGAAAGCCGCCTTCGACAGCCTATGGCCGCGATGTCTGAATTTGGTATCCCCGCAAAGATAATACGGCTTGTAAGCTAACGTTGAGCAACACCAACAGATCTGTCAGGATTTAGAAGGCTCTCCGAGCCGTACGATACCAAGCGAGGTTTCAGACAAGCAGACTCCCTATCATGTGACTTCTTCAATCTGCTGCTGGACAAAATAGAGTGTTCACCTGCTAGCGTACGCCGATGATATTGATATCATTGGACTCAACAACAGCTCCGTTTGTTCTGCTTTCCCCAGACTGGATTAGGAAGCAAAACAAATAGGTCTGTATGTGAACGAGGACAAGACGAAATATCTCCTGTCATCAAACAGTCGTCGCACTCGTGACTTGTCTCCCACGTCACTGTTGACAGTCATAACTTCGAAGATGTAGATAATTTCGTCTATTTTGGAATCATTATTAACATCAACAACAATGTCAGTCCCGAAATCCAACGCAGAATAACTATTGTCAAGAGGTGCTACTTCGAATTGAGTAGGCAAGTGAGAAGTAAAGTCCTCTCTCATCGAACAAAGCCCAAACTCTACAAGACCCTCATTATTCCCACTCTGCTATACGGTGCAGAGGCATGGACGATAACAACATGTGATGAGTCGGCTTAACGACTTTTATGATGATTGATTTATGATCCTATGCGCATTGGCAAAGGCGAATACCGCATTCGATGACTAAGTAATGTTGTCCGAATGGATGAAAATACTCCAGTTCTGAGAGTATTCGACGCAGTACCCGCCGGGGGAAGCAGAGAATTTCCTTTTCCACGACGTGAAGGTCCTGGCTACACTTGGAATCTTCAATTGGCACCTAACAGCGAAAAGGTAGAACGTCTGGCGTGCTGTTATAGACACGGCTGAAACCGCGTATGCGATGTGTACGCCAATAAAGAAGAAGAAGGTTTTAACTACCCACCAGCAAATTGGCATGACACATGCCATGGAGTTCCTGTCAATACCCCTCCCTGCTAATTCTCTGATCTTTGGGCAGCAGCTCCTTTATGGTGTGGAGACCAATGAAAACTTCAGGTCTTACCATATTGGTGTATGCGGCGGAGCGGGCAAGCTCATCTGAAAGTGCATTCCCGGCTATACCTTTGTGACCCTAGAGGTGCATATAGCTGTCAATTAACTGTCATGAATGTATGTCCTCGGTTTCTGCCTATGTGCCTCCGTTTGCATATCTTCATCCATTTACGCCAGCTTTCTATGAATCCCATGAGTTTGAGTAATAATCTTGATTGGTTTCTAAGCTTGTGCCAAAGCGAAATTTGGCATGATAAAAGTGCCAACCTCACTGAATACGCTGATAAAATCTGACACAAATCCGTAAACCAACATGGTCGTCACGAGCTGTCAAAATCACGTCATCCCTATTGGTAGGCGCTGTATGCACTTACAGTTCCCGCAAGCTCGCGATAAGCATAAATATAGTGCAGATGTACTAACAACATCTCTGTTCAACCCCCAGGATCGCACCGAGTATGAATGAAAAGATTATATTTATGCATATGAAATGAGTTCTGTGTATCAAGTGTTTACAGTATTTAAATAAAACAAGTATAATAAACTTCCTGTTTTGCATTATGTATGCTCTAAACTTTATCTGAAATTCTTTTATCATCAGCTAAGCGTTTTATAATGGTTTGCCTACGGGAGCTGGGTAGATATCACGTAAACACGTGAATTGTATAGCGTGAGCAAAAAACCTAAAGTTGCTTATTTTTATGTTAGTTGAAGCTTGAAAATTTTCTTTTTATTAGTGTGATAATAAGTAACGGTTTTGCCAATGTTATCTGGTTAACTTGTTATGTCCCAAATCTGCTGAAGCTGAGATTAAGAAACCCATAAATTATTGTAAATAAATTGGGTCACCAAAAGGCCACTCCAAGGCGCTAACGGTTAATAAATAAAATTACAATTGATGCAAATTAAAAAGATTTATTTGAGACGAAATATTTTCGAACACATAACTGTGTAAAATTCCAAAAATAAAACTAAATTATTGAGCTTTTAATAATAGGCCACACTGGACGCACTTTTAAGGACGGCAGTTTTCTTTTCACAATCTAAGGACGGCTGGGCGATAGCAAATCAGGGACAACAACTCAATGATCTAATCACAGCACTTAGCGCCATCACCGATACAGGCAGCATATGCCATCAGATGGGGAAGTGTGTTTTGTTGCAAGTGGCCAGTGAAGAGATGAGCATGTGGACCGGAAGCCCAGACACCTACATCATCACCGGCATGATTGCCCATCGAGGACTTGATATAACTTGGGTATAGAAAGTCTATAAGAAAGATTGGCGAGATGATTACACCTTCAAATAAGCGAATTAGAAAGATGCCTTGACATACCTGGATCGCCGCCAAATTCTCCGTACAACTCTCTACGATTGCCATGCTCATCCAAGTATTGTTCAGGACCAATAGCATAATTGAGAGTAGCATAGCTAACGCCATTGGAGTCGACACCCATATTATTCAAACCTAAAATATCATTGCCACGTTCTGGATAACCGGAAATGCTGAGTGGATGGGCGTGATCCGCTGTGACAACGATGAGAGTATCTTCGGGATCTGTCATATTACGCGCCAACTCCACAGCCTTTGAAAGTTCTAAAGTCTCATCAAGACTGAGGCCGGGCATATTTGCGTGATTACCATAATCGATGAGACCACCCTCAATGAATACGAAGTAACCATTATCGTTCTTACGCAAAAACTTGATTGCCGTTTCGGTCATTTCGGCCAAGGTGGGCTCACTTTCGGTAGCATGATGATGATAATTCATCAATTTCGATTGGAAGATACCCAAAACGCTGGTGGTCTTTTCAATATTGATAGCGTTCATCTGTTTGCGACTGCTGACGAAGACGCCACCATCGTGACGGCGTTGCCATTCGGAGAGCAAATTCTTACCATCCGAACGTTCACCGGGCTTACCGAATGGATCGATCATGGTTTTGGGTAAAAATTTACCAATACCACCACCCATTAATAAATCCAATTTACGTCCCGGTTCTTCAGTAACCAACTGTGTGGCAATATCGATGCAATCCGATGTGTAATCGTCGCCGAGGTAGGTGCGTACATCGCTATCGCACTCCCACAAACGATTCGAGACGTGCGCATAACCGCCACTGGGACTGGCATGTGTCAACGTGGTTGTAGTGATGAAACCTGTAGACTTACCAGCTGCCTGTGCCCAATCGTAGAGTGATGTAAGATCATTAGCTGGATCCATGGATGCTTTACAGTCATTGAAGTCGACATTTGGGCTAACGCCCAAGAAAAGAATATTAGTCTTAACGCCTGTGAGGTAAGCGGTCGAGGTGCATGCCGAATCAGGTACTTGGGCGTTAGTACAGTAAGTCTACGGAGTTATACATATTACCTCATTAGTACTTAATAGATGACATACACGATATTTCTCTACTACTCACTCTGCTCAAGCCGGTGTAGGGGAATTTTTCAAAGCTTAGTTGCGATTCCTCACCCGGTTTACCTTCGCGTTGTCCCTTCAGTATACGTGCCGCAGCCACTGTGGTCAGTGGCATGCCATCACCGAGAAAGAAAATCACATTCTTGGCTTTGTTGGTATTTAGCTTGTTGCTTAGGCGTTTCTGCAGCTCCTCATTCGCCGATTTGCGCCAAAAATTCGGATCGAGTTCTTCTTTGGGCACTTTCTCATTGGTTTGCGGCATGCCTAAACCGGTAAATAGGATACGACTGTTGCCCGAAAATGCTTCCGGTACGTGCACATCAGCTAGACAATTTTATATAATTTTTTCCAAATTAATTTAAGTTAAAAACTTTATTAGTACAAGGTTCGCAAGCTTACTTGGCGGCTGACTGGCTAGCACCACGCCCACAATCGCGAGGACGAGAACGGTGCTCACCCTGATGCTGGCGTGCAACATTTTATGAAGACTTATTTTTAATTTAAAGCGAAACGTTATGTATGGATCTGGTGGTCAGACTCATCTGATTTGACCGCAAGCACTGATTCCAAGAAAACAGCCCACAGCTTTTATATTTTCATAAGTTAGCATGGGGAATAGCATTGCTGACGCTTGTGAAGCTAAAATCTTGCGCTTATCTTTATGATCTGTGCTTTTTTTTACTTTCGGTTGAGTTTTTTCTGCATTTGGAAAAACTTAAAGTGCCAAAATATATATAGATATGGATACGCACATATACACCTACGGAATTTATCACTGCTTTCGTTTGAACGTTAATCCCTACCACGCGTTGTTCAAATATCTTTATACCCTGAACAAGGTATATTTAGTTTGCCACGAAGTTTGTAACTCTTAAGTAGAAGGAAACGTCGGAGATCCTATGAAATATATATATTTGATCAGCGTAAAGAGGTGATTTGCTTTAGTCATGTCCGTCTGTCCATATATCTGTTTGCAGATGCGAAAACTAATCCCTTAGTTTGCAAGTTATCGATCTGAAATTTTGCACACAACCCTTTTCTCTCCAAGAAGCTGCTCATTTGTCTGAATCGCCGATACCAACTACATTAGGGGATTTGCGAATCGACCGATTTAATTGTAATGAAATATATCCATTGAACTAAGATAACCTTCATATTAAATGATACAATATAGTCAGCTTAAAGAGCCACCAGGGGACGAAAATCATTATATTTTTATTATAAACTTTTCGAACGCTTCATTTATTTTCTCACTCTTTCTTTACTCTCAGAGCTGGAGTATTTTCATCCATCCCGACAACGTGACCTCGCAGGCGTAGCCGCTATCTTTTAATTCGTTGAACTATGTCAATGTCGCCATATATGACGTACAGTCATCGTTCAACCGATAGGTACAATCGACGGTACTCGCCGTTGCCAATACGCAAAGGAACATATGGTAAATCTTCCGAAAAAGCTTCTCTCGAACACTCCTAAGACCGACTCATCAGATGATGTCATTGTGTATGTCTCCGCACCATAAAGCAGTACGGGAGTGATGAGGGATTTGTACAGTTTGGTCTTTGTTCAACTGTAGAGGAATTTACTTCTCAATTGCCGACTCAGTCCGAAGTAGCACCTGTTGGCAAAAGTTATTCTGCACTGGATTTCGAAGCTGACGTTGTTGTTGGTGTTGATGCTGGTTCCAAGATAGACGAAATTATCTACGACTTTGCAGTTATGACTGTCAATAGTGATGAGGTAGTCAAGTCAAGTCGACGACAGTTTGTTTGATGACAGGAGATATTTCGTCTTGATATCAATATCATCGGTACGCCGCGGCGTACGCTAGTAGCTTCATCTATTCTATTTAGATCTGCAGCTTGAATTATTTTCTCAAAGAGTACATTGAAGAAGTCGTACGATAAGGAATCGCCTTGACTGAAACCTCGTTTGGTATCCAACGACTCGAAGAGGTTCTTCCCGCTCTTGCCGGAGCTTTTAGCATTGCTCAACGCCAGTTTACACAGCCGTATCAGTTTTGTGGGGATAACAAATTCAGACAAAGCGGCTTTTTTTCGAGCTGTCAAAAGCGGATTTGAAATCGACGAAGAAGTGGCGTTTTGTTTCCCTCTTCAACTCGCGGTATCTATCCCATCCCGCCAGAGTTGTGTTAACGTTGCGAGTTAGGCAGTCTGTTTTCTCTCCACCGCGAAAAGGCAGCTGTACGTAAAGAGCTTGCTGATGAGTGCTCTCAGAGAGCATTTGGAGACGTTTCATCGAGGAGGTTGAATTTAACCTTAGGGTTAAAGTCGCCAAGCACGATTTTCGCATCGCACCTTCCTAATTAAGGGACCAGACATTCGAGATGCATGCCCATAAATCGTAATCCTTAAAACTTATGCAATGGTCGTCATCAAAATTGTTCTGTCCAAATTATAATTATATTATTAGTTATATAGAGGATAGATCAAGTTTTCTCTTATGAATAGAACACGCTCTCTTATTTTAGGTCGGATAACTCACATATTGGCCGATATTTGCGGTACAAAGTCACCCCGAAGTTTGAAATTCCTTATAATTATTGAGTATATGGGGGCTAAGGGAAGTATAAGTCTGCTTTAACCAATTCTTGACATACAGACGTACCACTATAATAGAAGAATTATCCCTAATTTCGGGTGTATATATCACAAATTGACCGACATTTTCGATCAAAAGTCAACTATAGGTACCGGAGTCTAAATATTCGATACCTATGGGCTTGAACAGTTTTTGTTGGATTTCAACAATTGTTTGTTTGTTTGTTTTGTCGTAATCTTGTATTAACCATCTCGGGAATGTTTATTAACACAGGAAGCTTTCTTACTCACACTCAACGCAAATAAAGTTGAGTGCAAATTCATAGCTGCTTTACATTTTGTAACAGCCTCTGAGCATCTTTTGAAAATGCCGAATTTCTTCAACGGTCAGTAAAAGGGAAAGCTTTTATAAAAGCTTTTTGTAGATCACAAAAATTAAACTGTTCATAACAAGTGGTCTGATATGCGTATAAAGTATACTCTTAACCCATGTTTGTCTTAATTAAATACGGAATATAAAAGTTTCTGAATTTGCTTTAGGACGAAGGCTTTAGCGACTAATATAAACCTATTAAAAAAGAAAACACGTTAACTTCAGTAGCATCGTAGCTAAAGGGTGATCCATTACGAGGTTCCCTACTCTTTTAAAGAAATAACAAAGAAACTTTAATTTTAATAGGGATTGTTTATTATCATTCGAAATAAGATTCCTTGGCATTTATTTTTGGAAGATTACCTCTTTTAAATGTTGGACATGGCTATGTCTCAGATGGTCCATCCATTTGGACCAATTTTTAATGACTCGTTCGAAAATATCGACAGGTAACTGGCGAATGAAATGCGTGATGTTTTGCCTCAAGGCCTGAGTCGAAGCGAAATTGTCCGCATAGACTTTAAACTTTAATATCCCCACATTAAAAAAGTTTAACGTTACCCATTTGGCGGCCAATCGACCGACCTAAAACGTGAAATTATCTGCACACCGAAGTGTTTTCTCGAAGGCTCGAAGCTATTACATCATCTATTGGGTACGAGTACTCGTTTTCCAGAATCAGACATACGGATTTTTGTGGTCTGGGAGATTCGTCAGTAAAGGGCTTATCCGGAAAGTAATAGGACTGAATTTCTTCCGCCGCGACTGTACTTCGGAGCGTGCGCGCACCGTCTGGATTCGGTAGAGGGCGTTCCTTGCTAACGAGCGAGCACTGGTCAGTTGTCTCCGAGCACCTGGAGAGTCAGGACAAACATTTTCGTGCGACGTGCTTCTGTTTTGTTAGAGCAGAGGTACGCGATTAAATTCTGTGTGAAACTCGGTAAATCTGCTACAGAGACGTTTGATATGATCAAGCAGGCTTACCCTGATGTTGCTTTAGCAAGAAATGGTGTGTTTCGGTGGCGCCAGGCCTTTTTGGAGGGCCGGGAAGAGGTCGCTGATGAATGAGCAAATTCAAAGTGAAAACGATGCTCATTGTCTTTTTTGATATCACCAACATCAATTTGTTGCTCCTGGACAAACCGTCAACGCCAAGTTTTACGTGCAAGTCCTCAAGAGACTCAAACAAAGGGTCATTGGGTCCGACAAGACATCGCAACTGACTGGAAGTTGCACCACAATAACGCCCCGGCTCACACCGCCCTTCTTGTGAACAGCTACCTAACCAAGGCCGGCATACCAACGCTTCCACAGCCGCCGTACAGGTCAGATGTGGCCCCCGGACTTTCTTGTTTCCTTGCCTGAAAAGGCCGATGAAAGGGGATCCACGCAGCATGCACCTTGGCTCTCAAGGTTATTCCGGAGAATGCCTTCCGTGACGCCTTCAATGTTCGGAAATTGCGCTGGCAGCGCTGAAAGATTTTAAAGAATTGTAACGATTGGTTAAATAATTTTTTTGAGCCGACTCAGTCCTATTATTTTCCGGACAAACACTGTAAGTCAAATTGGACTGTAATTCTGAATCAGGCATTACAGAAAATCTGGCGATTCGATTTAATGAGCAAGTGCTGAAATCTAGAGATCTGCCTACATCATTTCAGAACCAAGAACTGCACGGTAACCCAAGGTAAGAGCTGTCGGGCAATAAATTTTTATATTTATATTAGTACTGAGTTGACAAGCCTCTACTAAAGCCAAAGAAATGTTACTTTTTAATCTCTTTATTTAAATATACATATGTACAAGTCACCGAGTCTTATCTACACCTGACAGAATTAGCATGCTTAGCACTAAATTGGCTAGCGATTATGCGAGTTTTTAGTCGGATTATCATAAATGGACGTTTGTTGCTTTTAAAATGCTTTGTATGTATGTATTTCAATATGTTAATATATGTTTTTTTTTACAGAGGACGGACATACTGAAAACGACTCGGTTGCTTAGCGTTTAATCGCAAGCTTTAGCGCCGTCACCAATACAGGCGGCATAAGCCATAATATGTGGCAGAGTATTCTGTTGGAGTACACCACGGAAGAGATGCTCCCAGGGGCCGGAAGCGAATACGCCTACATCATCACCACCATGCACACCATCGTTAGCGCTAATGTAACTGGGGAAGATGAAATCTGCCAAAATAAAAATCACATTCAGTTCATTTCACAAAAGCTTCAATGTATTGCTAACCTGGATCACCGAATTGACCTTCCAATTCGATGCGATTGCCATATTCATCCAGGTATTGCTGAGGACCAGCTGCATAATTGAGCGTGGCATAATGTACGCCGCTCTTGTCATAGCCGATCTTGTTGATATTCAAAATATCATTGCCACGTTCGGGATAACCGGAGATGCTGAGTGGATGGGCGTGATCAGATGTGACAACAATGAGCGTATCTTCGGGATCTGTCAAATTACGCGCCAACTCGATAGCTTTTGCAAATTCTAAAGTCTCATCAAGACTGAGGCCGGGCTTATTTGCGTGATTGCCATAATCGATGAGGCCACCCTCAATGAATACGAAGTAACCATTATCGTTCTTACGCAAAAACTTGATTGCCGTTTCGGTCATTTCGGCTAGGGTTGGCTCACTTTCGGTAGCATGAAGATGGTAATTCATCAATTTCGATTGGAAGATACCCAAAACGCTGGTGGCTTTTTCAATATTGATTGCATTCATCTGTTTGCGACTGCTGACGAAGACGCCACCATCGTGACGGCGTTGCCATTCGGAGAGCAAATTCTTACCATCCGAACGTTCACCGGCATTACCGAATGGATCGATCATGGTTTTGGGTAAAAATTTACCAATACCACCACCCATTATGAAATCCAGTTTACGTCCCGGTTCTTCAGTAATCAACTGTGTGGCAATATCGATACAATCCGATGTGTAATCGTCGCCGAGATAGGTGCGTACATCGGTATCGCACTCCCACATACGATTGGCGACGTGCGCATAACCGCCACTGGGACTGGCATGTGTCAACGAGGTTGTAGTGACGAAACCGGTAGACTTACCAGCTGCCTGTGCCCAATCGTAGAGAGATGTAAGATCATTAGCCGGATCCATAGATCCCTCACAGTCGTTATAGTTCACACTTGGGCCAATACCCAATGACAGAATATTGGTTTTAACGCCTGCGAGGTAAGCGGTCGATGTACACGCCGAATCAGGTACTTGAGCATTAGCACAATAGGTCTAAAGACATAAGTTATTGAATAAAATAAATTTTCATTTATGTCTTTGCTGAAAACTCACTCTGCTCAAGCCGGTGTAGGGAAATTTTTCAAAGCTCAGCTGTGACTCCTCACCCGTTTTACCTTCGCGCTGTCCCTTGAGTATACGCGCCGAGGTAACCGTGGTTAGCGACATGCCATCACCAAGGAAAAAGATGATATTCTTTGCTTTGTTGGTATTTGGGTTGTCGGCCAGACGTTTCTTAATTTCATCATTCGCCGATTTACGCCAAAAGTTCGGGTCGAGTTCCTCCACGGGGACAGCGGAATTGTCAGTAACCATACCGCTAGCCAACATATTTGCACGTGATTGTGTTGACCTGCGGAAGAAGTCGTGAGGATCCACTATTGTGTGTGGCATGTGTTAATCGAAAACTCATTGGAGATTAATGCAACTCTAACTGACTTACCATCGGCCTTTGCTGTGACCATCAGTGTCAGAAGGATAATGAGACTTGTTGCGAACTTCATCATTTTATCAAGGGTGGTCCTTCTTCGTTGACTGAATTTTGTCGATCTAGAATGTATTGTCTTTTTAGCTTACTGTAGCTTGCTTAGCTGGGTGACTAGCACTGATTTGTCACAATTTCGTCACTTCAATTTATAGTAAGAGAAATCTGCTGAAATATTCAACACGTGATGAACGTGATAAACGTTTTTTGCATTAGAAAGTATTTAGTCATCTCTGCCACATGTACTACATACATATTTGTTAATGTTTTATGTAGTTGCTTCTGGTGCATTAGTCCTTAAGGTGTAAATAGACTGTGCGAATTGAAATGCTTGCAGTATGAGCAACTATATAAGCCACGAAACAAAAAAAAAAAATGCTCTTTACAGCAATTTCTCTTTTTTCATTTTGCTTGTTTCAACAAATCATTTTCTATTTTTGTTTATTCTTTTCACGTACACTTTCGCACAAAATACTTCTCACAAAATACTTCTCACTTTCCGAAAGCACTTTACTTGTTAAGATTAGGCGCATCTTTATTCGTCATGAATCAGCTAATTTGTATTATTTTTGGCATAAAAAGATCAGATTTAGCAAGCTTTATTCAAATTGCTACATATAAGACTCATCATGTAGATAATAAAGTCCAGGTTAACCCATGTATGACTAATATTTTTCAACGTTAACTTTCTACCTTCTGATCAAGTTTAACCCAAATTGAAAAACAACTATTTTTTATAAAAAAAATGTATTAACACCTTCGAAATAGAGATTCTCATCTTACTTCAGTATATTCAGTTTAGGTTTTTTCGATTTGGGCTCATTTTTGAAGCTCTTTTCGCTGGATTGGTGGACAGTTTTGACCTAGTAATGATGCGTTCGATGAATTAAGGGACCTCAGCTACGTTTTCAAGCATATCTCTACTTGTCGCTTTTGCAAAAGATTCAGATTTTTTGGTTGTACCAATCTAGGAAACGAGCGCAGTTTATGTGGGCCGGCTCAAATTTGATCAGATAACATATATTTATTCTAATCAAAAATCTAAGTAATAAAGGAACATATAACTATTTTATAAAATTTTTGGTATTTTCGGTAGTCCGGGTTAAATTTGATCAGATGTCATATGTTTACTATAATCAAAAATCAAAGTAATAAAGGAATATAAAACTGTTTTAGAAAGTGTTTGGTATTTTCGGTAGTCCGGGTCAAATTTGATCAGATAACATATATTTTTTTAAACAAAATTTTAAGTAATAGAGGAGCAGAGAACTGTTTTAGAAAAATTTTGGTATTTTCGGTAATCCGGGTCAAATTTGATCAGATAACATATATTTTTATAAGCAAAATTTTAAGTAATAGAGGAACAGAGAACTGTTTTAGAAAATTTTTGGTGTTTTCGGTTTGTTGTTCACTTTGGTGAGATCTTCTTTTTGACATCTTTATTTCGAAACACTTGCTCAGAATATTTTTATTAAAATGCAAACCTTCGTTTAGCTCGATTACGATCGGACTTTAGTCAAATATTTTTCTCTTTAGCATTCCATTCTATAAATTTTTTTTCAAATAGAGGTCTTTCATTTCTCATCTCTCGTTATAATTTCGAAGAATACACTTTTTTGAAAAAAAAAATGTAGTATAGTTTGAGTTATTAATAGTAAGTTTATTCTCTTACTACAATTTTGAAACGAATTATACAATTTTTTCTATTGGAATCATCACCTGAATGGGTTAATGCTATAATTTAATTTTGATAACACGTTTATGATAAAGATTAAGCCGTTAATCGACACGTTTTGGCTGCTTTTATTTCCACCACGAGATCTGTAGATGAAGATCTAGCTACATAAGCATGTATTTGCAGTTTATATGTTAATTAGATTTAACTCATAAAAGAAAGAGTTAAAAAAGAGGGAGTAATTTAATAAATAAAAAAAAAACACTTTTATCTATATATGTATGTGTGCTGGATGCGGCCGCAACACTATATACTAGATGCGTTTTTGCACGATTTTACCAGAAAACAAATCCAACTCACGATTTCCGCTAAAACTATATTAAAACATCGAGTCAAATATCCAACAACGGGAACCGACTTAGACATAGCTCTTGGCATTCTGTTCTTTTGCCATCGACAAGCGCTATGTCAGGCTCATAACTCGAAAAACTGTTCGCACAAAACTTTTCATTTACACTATTTTCAAGATACACTGAATATGACTGAAGTCATATGAATTTCGCACCCTTTTTATATAACCGTTTACATTTCATTTCTCTTTGCTCGCATTCAGAGTCCCAAGTGATAACTCTATCAGTTAAGGAGATATCAACACCGTTTTTCTCAACCTTGTATTTAAGTTTGATTTCAGAGTAAGAATTTTTTATCGCTAATAGGCGCAGTGGTTGAGGCCTCTCGAATTCTCCGGCCCACTGTAAGCTTCTTTAGATAAGCTGGTATTTACTTTCCTATTTTCGTTTCGGTCCCAAAAAAAATAAACTGAAAAAGTCCAACAATTAAAAATATCTTTTGCTTTATTATTAACAAACACACATTTCGCGTACATTATATAATGCTACTTATATACAGAGTACTTAAATAGCGTCTCTAATACGGGTGTCAACCACCACTTTTCGTGCGTAAAGTTATAATGTAAGCTAATGGTTTTGGGGATCACTTAAAGACGTAGGTGTTTCAGTTAGTTTCGTGGGTATATACACATATGTATAGTTTTAGCATGGAGTTGCCAGCTGTATATTATATTTTTTGTAAGAGACTACCAATATTTTGCTACGGAGTATAAGTTATACCATATAGTATGTTGTATGTTTAGTTGCCAGTAAGATCTCTAACAATTAATCCTTGATTCTCAATCACCAATTCCTTCATTTTATTAACATACTGATCATCAGTTGATTCTGATGGCTGACAAATGGGCTTACTCGCCAAATATTCTTGGCGCCTAAGGAGGGTTGGTTTTGTAGATGGGCAGCACCGGATCGTTGCCACGACTAAAAATCTCCATTAAACGAAAACATATAAATACATAACTGAATTTTATAAGGGCATCACAGTAGCGAGGGACAACTATGGAATACAATTTTTAAAAAATGGGCGTGGTTCCGCCCTCTAAATGGTTAAATGGACATATCTTCCAAGCCACCAAAACTGTCTTAAGCACTGGACGTGGCACTGCTCACCTTTAGGAGACATCTAAGTGCTCAGGAACTTCCCGATCAATTCTTAGCAAATTTGATATTTCAGGTTTCTCTAAAACTCCTATCATTCACCTTCAAAATGGGTGAAATCCGACTATAACTACGCGCCTACCTTCCATAAAACACAACTTTAAATTTCATTTCATTCTTTCACTTTCAGTATACAAATCGAAATAATGAACGAATTTATCAGAATAAAACTTGGCACAGGTAGTGCCCTAAAGGTATTTAATCTTGTGTTTAACGAACATATTGCACTTCTAGGACGGAAATTCGGTTAGAATATGGGTAAAATTGGGTTTTGCATGTGTTTGAACCATTTTTCGACTCTGATTGAGGTATCTGCAAAGCAAACGTTCTGAACGTAGAATCCGCCTCTTCAGCTGGACAAAAACGTTGACCTATTAGCTTATAGTTTGCGTACGGAAATAAAAAAAAGTCATTCGGTCTCATATTAAGACTATACGGTGGATGACTTATCAAATTGTAGGTCTGAGTGCTTAAAACTAGTAAAATTGTTTCAGCCGATGTTTGAAGGCTCGCATTACCTTGGTGAAAAGTGATCCGTCTACGGCGGTTGGTTTGCCTAATTTTTGGAAGGACAAATGGCAAACGAATGATTGTGTACCACTCAGAATTTACTGTTCTGCTTTGTTCTAGTAGTATGGTTGAGATATGTTCGGTTGTTCCAAAAAAACAGGCAATCATTTGCTTGGATTCGGCTCAACTTGAAATACACAGACAGAGGTATGCTCTTTATTTTCGCGCATACCCGTAAATCCACGTTTCATCATCTATAAAAGTTGGAAAAAAGTAATAGCTCAAAAATATTCGCGATTTAATTCCAATTTTGGCTCAGATGAATATTTCAAGTTACTGTAAACAACACAAGTCGAATGTCAAAACGTTTTGAGCATGTATATGTAGTAGCAAATATGTCAAACTTTTTGACCAAGTTGTCTGTTGTCAGTTTGCAATACTAGGGTTGCCAAGTCCCGAAATATAAAAGGCCACCTACCTAATCGTTTTCTAATAACAAAGTATCTACTTGCAAGTTAGGGTAAACAAGAAATGCATGCTTCCTACTTTTATTTAAATTATATACGTCGAAAAGTTATCTGGCAACACTGTACGTCTTTTTTAAACAATAGATAAGGTGCTAATGTTTGGTGAAAAAAGTTTAACGCCCGCCGCTATATCATATTTGTCTCCAACACTGCTTTCTGAGGCACTTGCCGATACTGTGAAATCTCGTTATGTAGAGACAAAATTATATCAAAACAAAGTATTGAAAATTTTTCGCATAAGCATTTTTAAAAGGCGAATTTGCAAGTAAAATACGTGCGAGTATTTGTTTTGTATATTTTCTGAAGTCCAGTTTTGAAACCGTTTAATTATATTAGTTGCAAGTAGATCTAAAAATATTTTAAACTTATATAAAAGTGAGTGCGCCATCGAAATAGAATTTAATGACTACGAAATTTATATACTACCTAACAGAATAATGTCGAGGTCTTACTGTACCCGTCTACACGTGTGACCTCGTAAATGTTTGGCGCAAAGCTTTCTGATAGAATTAGACATAAAGCGACGGTTTTGTTGATAAGCATAAAATTTATGTAAGGAGGCCAACGACTTTTAGAATATACTATGTAAAGGGCTTGGCAGAAAAGACTGTTTTTTTTATTTTATCTGTAATAAAAAGCACGAACCCAGCGACGACTGTCATTTCTCGCAATTGCTGATTGCGTAAAGTTGTTGGTGTGACCCCGCATTGTGCGATTTTCGACCTTGCCCACATGGCTATCGTTTCGTTCTCGCAAAGACCTTTTTTCCCTCTAGACTTCAGATGTCAAAGAAATGTGTTATTGAATGTCGAACCAGTTTGTGACATTTGACTCTTTAAAACGTTTTGTAGTTCTTTCTAGCCACGTTGTCTTTAACAAACTTCACGTTGAATACAGGCTACTAATAAGAAAATAATACCTTTTTGAGGATCTATATTGATTTCGAAGAGTCAGTTTGAAAGCTAGCTATGGTACATGTTCCAGTGGTTCGACCTGAACAATAGAGATTGAAGTATGACCTTGGACAGTAATGTCTTCAAAATTTCGTAAATATATCCAGATTTTGATCGTTCAGTTTGTATGCCATCCTATAGTGGGTTCCGAATAGTTTTTTTGGGAAAAAAAGGGCGTACTTGAAATTTTGGCTTGATATCTCAGAAACTGGGAGGTTAGTTGGCGTATATACAGACGGGCAGAAGAATAGACATACGGTCATGGCTAAATCGATTCAGCTAAAGTCCTCAGCTCAGCACTTATAATGGGTGCTCCTTTTTTGACATAATCAGCCTACTAAGCCTACAACTCGCAACACCCATCTTGAGACCCAGCACTTATTATTAGATAATATAGACCACGTCCAGCGCACATTACAGCAACCATAGCTGAGAGTGCTCACGAAGTACGTGGAGAGTTGATTTGGCACCGTTCAACAGCTTAACGCATTTTACGTCGAGATCATAAATTGAAAGCGTACCAAATACTGCTTACACAAGAACTGAAGCCGCTCGATCTTTTCAAGTGACATCGCTTCGCTTTATGGGCACTGGAAAAGTTCCAACAAGATAAACGTCAAATCCATATCCAAATCGAGCCATATTTTGTTCAACGATGCGTCCCATTCCTGGCTCAATGCGTATGTAAATAAGAAAAATTGCCGCATTTGGAACGAAGAGCAACTGGAAGAGATTAAAAAGCTGTCATTTCATTCAGAAAAAACAATGGTTTGGTGTGGTTGGTGGGCCGTTGGAATCATTAGTCCATATTTCTTCAAAAAATATGCCGGTGAGAACGTAACCGTCAATGGCGACAGTTATAGCGCCATGATAACCGACTATTTGATGTCTAAAATTGAAGCTCGTGATCTCGGCGACATTTGGTTTCAACAAGACGGTTGAGACATTTGGTTGACATTTGGTTGAGAGAACACTTCGGTGAGCAGATAATTTCATGTTTTGGACTAATCGATTAGCCACCAAGATCATGTGATATCACACGGTTAGACTTTTTCCTGTGCGGATATGTAAAGTGTGAGGTCTGTGAAGACAATCCCAAAATATTACCCGAGTCATTCGTAGTTACCAGTCGAATTGCTCGAAAGAATCATCGAAAATTGGACTCAACCGATCGACCATGTGAGACGTAGCCGCTGCTAACATTTGAAAGAGTTAATCTTCAAAAAATAAATGTCAAATTATGTTCTTTCGAATAATAGTGAACATTCCTCATTTGAAGTTTCTGTGTTTTTTCTTTATAAAAGTAGAAAACCTCGAATTGGATCACACTTTATATAATGCTGTGGGCCAATTGGGATTACTTTGTGATGGGCGACATAGATATTGAAGAATAAATTAAGAATTTCAAATTTATGAACCAAGTCTTACTATTTTTTACTCATAGTGATATCTCAAATTTGCCGATATTTCATATACACAAAAACGGCGATGCACTCTGTATCTATATTATAATTCACTGTAGCATAACTCAAATCTCTGGTAATAAAAAGATAGAAACAAAACAACTCAAATAATAGGGAGACATGTGAAATTCACGTGTCAAAGTATGCTCATTCTGACAGATCACCGAACAAGCGGCTGCGTGATAAAAAATTGAGATAACGATGATGATTGTCTAAAGATGAAATGCGCTCATGATATCAAAATAATCAGCACACACGTTTTATGGCAGCACATCTATGACTGGCGAGAAAGCTTCTTCTTATTTATAATGTTTTATAGAGGCCTAGACTTCAGCAGTGAGAGATCACACGACCAAGTAAGAGTATCAGTTATTACGTTATAATAGCTAAGTATTAGTTTAGTATAAAAGAGTTATGGGTCTAAGTATTCTCATGTATGTGTGTGTGGACGCACACAGACAGCACGAATGTCTGCACCGAGCAACAACAATTTACCCAATTCCCCTCAAATTCCCATAGAAACTGAAAATCAAGTACTTGACCGCCAGTAGTTGGGTAATCGGACTCCCTAACCGTTATTTGGCGTGCCAGCAGGCCGGCGGGTGGTTGCCAGCAAATATGCAAATTAATTGTCGTTATTAAAATTAATTTGAAATTCAAAGCTTGAATTAGCGTTTCATTTTATTTCCACGAGAAGACACTTGTGCAGAGAAAAATCGCATTTTAAATGCAGCAGCAATATGACGCAGACACACGCACACACAGACATGAACATATGCAGAGAAAAGTAAAAATATATAAATATATAAATTAAGTGGCAAACATATGGTGAATAAAGTAAAGCACTAAGCAACAGCTGTTATGGCGCATATGAAGTACACACTAACACTGGCATGCGGGAATGTGTGTGAGTGCATGCGGTTTGGTATGCACGAAGCACTGACAGTTGTATATATAGACAAGTGTTTGTCCATGTAGCTTGGTCGCTCTGTACTAATACGTATGTGGACTTCTTATGCACATTAGGGTGGACCTTACTAATCAATTCTAAATTTTTTTGGTTTCGGCATAATTAATTATTAGGAAAAATTTTTACCTAGGCTTATTGATACAAATATTATTTTTAGTGAGTTTTACAAACAAAACGGTGTTGCCATATATTAAGAATATGGTATATAGCATATAAATTAATTAAATATTAGAAAATTGTCCACATCATCGGATTTTTGTATGCATTTTTGTGGAAACTGTCAAAAAAAAACCGTGATGTTGCCATCTTTCTCAAAAAAATTAATTTATTACTTGAGTTATATATGTACATACATCTGTATGTAAATATTTAAGAAAATGTAGAAAATAATAAAATGCTTGTAAACAGCTTACTAAAAAATTTTATTTTAGTGCAGTGTTGCCACCTTATCCGAATTTTCTGCAGAAAGTAGTTACGAATAGATTAATTCCAATAAATGGCTCGAAGAAATTTAAAATTTTTTAAAGTAGAGTTGCCACCTTTTCAGATTTTTTTATGAAAGTAAATAAGTTAACTGGTACCTGTGAAATAAAATTAGAAATGTTAAAGACATTTCAAGCCAAAATTTTAAAGACAGAAGTCAATTGTATTATTTTGAATATACAGTTATAAAATAAATTATATTACAACATCTCAAATTAAAGATTTTTGAATATTAAAAATTATTCGAAATGTTGAAAACTTTTAAAGTAGTATTTAAAATGATAAAATTCTTGTAAAAAGCTTACTAACATTAGAGTAGAGTTGCCACCTTATCGAAATTTTCACCAGAAAGTAGTTACTAGTGGGTTGAAAACATAAAGTTTCAATAAATAGCTAAAAAAACTCAAAAATTTATTTAAATAGTGTTGCCACCTTTTCAGAATTTTTATGAAAGTAATTTAGTAAGCTGGTACTTGAAAATTAAGCCTTATTGGAAATGTAAAAGATATTTCAAAGTAGAATTTAAAAGATAGAAGTCAGCTATATGTATGTATAGTATATTATATTAAATATAAATATTTACGAATAGGTTAAAAGTGATAAAATGCTCGTAAATAGGTTCCTAACATTCATTTTTATTTTAGAATAGAGTTACCACCTTATCGGAAAGTAGTTACAAAGAGGTTGAAAATATAAAAAAAAAATTAAAAATTTTTTTAAGTAGTGTTGCCACCTTTGCAGATTTTTTTTTTAATTCGAAAATAGTTAGCTGTTCCATAGTCAGTTGCTGCTGTATCCAAATTCAACATAACCTCACTTACCACATATTTTATGAAATTTTAATTGAGAAGACTTCCCATGTTACCCTAATGTGCATACATAGCTTTACTACTAGACCTACATATACATATGTACATATACGTTCTAAGTAAGCAATGCTTCGACAAATCTATTTAAATTGAGAATTTCAGTTAAAGAGTAAAGTTTTGACACTGCTGCCGGCACGTCGTTTGCGGATTCGAGGCAAATAATGTTGAGAAAATTGGAAAACTCGCTGCAAGACTCGTTCGACTGCAGTTGGGAAGCAGAGGGTAAACATTTGCGCATAGGGTAAACACTGATGTTGACTATTAAACCCAACTGCATATATGTATTTGGATTAAGATGTTGTAGGGTGGATGTTGACACCGCAATGTGGTGTTCTAGAAAGCACATCTGGACGAAGTCAATTAAAAATAAAATGGTGTATTAAAACCGCTTTACGTGTTAAAGAGAAATGTGGGCGCTCTTAGCCAGTGACACCCAATTTCCATTTAAAGAAGACAAATACTGGAAATGGCTATGGATGATACAAGTGTGTAGAATTTGTATGTGAAAATATTAAACAAAATGATTGTAACTGTTATAATAACGGATAATAATATATTTTTGTTGTACTCACCGCTTGCTTTTGTAATTCATGTGAGTCCATGAAGCTTTTAACACTTTCATTTGCAGATGTAATACAACTGAAAAATAAGATGTAAATATTGTTATAACAATATATAATAAAAAGCATTGAGTCTAGCTAAAGTAGTTCTCAAATCAAATAATTAATTAAATTAAAATTTTAGTTTGATTTTATTGGTGGTTGTCACGCCATACAAATCTTTGTAAAAAAAAACTAATTGTTTCAAACAGGTGGCAATAATTTCCAAAAATAGTCACTAAATATAAACAATATTATTAAAATAAATCTGTTTTTTATTGAAATTTTTTTTTTAATTTATTTTAAGTAAAAATTGCAAACAGCTGGCAATAATTTTCAAAACTAATAATTAAATAAAAAAACTCAAAAACATGTCTGGGTTTGATTGTGAAATGTTTTCTCTTGAATTTATTTGAATTGAAACTTTCAAAAAGGTGGCAATAATTCCCAAAAATAATTACTAATTATAAACACGATTACAAAATTATATCTGGTTTGATTGTGAGATTTTATATAAATGTATTTCAATTAAAAATTTTAAACATGTGGCAACAATTCCCAAAAATAATAACTAAAAATCAAAAATAATAACTAATTAATAAGAAGAAAGTTATTAAAATAAAACTGGTTTGGATTGTAAGATTTTTTCTAAATGTATTTGAATTAAAACAGGTGGCAACTATTTCCGAAAATTATAACAAAATAAAAAAAAATTATATCTGGTTTTGATTGTGAGATTTTATTTAAATGTATTTCAATTAAAAATTTAAACAGGTGGCAACAATTCCCAAAAATAATAACTAAAAATCAAAAATAATAACTAATTAATAAGAAGAAAGTTATTAAAATAAAAGTGGTTTAGATTGTAGGATTTTTTCTAAATGTATTTGAATTAAAACAGGTGGCAACTATTTCCGAAAATTATAACAAAATAAAAACAAAATTATATAATTATATCAGGTTTTAATTGTGGGATTTTATTTAAATTTATTTCAGTTAAAAATTTTAAACAGGTGGCAACAATTCCCAAAAATATTAACTAAGTGAAAACAAAATTACAAAAAACGTAGCTGGTTTTGATCGTGGGATTTTATTGAAATTTAATTCAACCAAAAATTTCAAACATGTGGCAACAATTTCCAAAAATACTAACTAAATAAAACAAAATTACAAAAAACATATCTGGTTTTGATTCTAAGATTTTTAAAAATTTATTTACATTCAATTTTTCAAACAAGTGGCAACGCTTATAACACTTAAATTAAAATATGAACATTATTAAACTGCTTTACTGTGAAAGTATACCAAATTTTAACAAGGTGCTAACCATTCTTAAAACAATTGTTTTTCTTTTTAATGTACAATTTGAAGATGGCAATACCTCTTAAAATATCAGAATAAAAGAACATTTTTATTGTTTTTAGGCTTGGTATCTGTGGTAGTCGTGATTGGATCGGATCTTAAGACCTTAAAGTTCTCCTAATGCAAGCAGTTTAAGGTAACCCTAAGAACAAATGAAATGAATCACTAATAGAACTTATATAACGAAGATTTGATACTCTCAATAATCCTTTATGTCCAATATTTTTATTTTCTTTAAGAACAGATTTAGAATGGTGAAAATAATAGATGCGAGTGTTCGAGAGAGGTCGCGTTAAATCATTTGTTGCAATCAACAGGTGTACCAAGATCGTCTAGTGGAAAATTTGAATCCACAGGTACAGTACAAAATGTTACTGTGAATGGAAATCGCTACCGCTCAATCATAACCGAATATTTTTGGACCGAATTGGATGATATGGACTTGGACAATATGTGGTTCCAACAGGACGGCGCCACAAGCCACACAGCGAATGTCCCAATCGATTTATTGAAAACCAAGTTTGGTGAACGTGTTATCTCACGAAATGGCCCAATCAATTGACTGCCTAGGTCGTGCGTCGATAGATTATTACCTGTGGGGCTACGTGAAGTCTATGGTCTAGGCCAAGTGGTGACCATGCAAAAGAAATTGAGTTTCATAAATAATTCATCGAATGTATTTTCACAGGAATAAAGAATTTCATTGATACTCCAAACCGTTTTTGTTTTATTTTGTGGTGCTCTTATTGAAAACCCCATAATATATTTATAGGCCTCAAAAAGGCATAATTTTAACAATATGGTTTGTCTAAGATTGAAAAAAGAATATACTTTCTCTTTAAGGAATTATTAAAAATGCATTCGAGTCTATAAAAAATTCTTATGCCGAAATTAGCAAAATGGTTCAATCATAGATTTCAAGAGAGTTTCCCTAGGCGAGGGTAATTCTAGAAACTCGTGCTATTTGAAGCAAAATAAAAGACGGGCTCTCAATCTATATAAGATTTGAAAGTATATCAATTTATAGCAGAGTGGCGTTCCTGGAAAAACAAAGTTTGTTGAACGGTAAACTGATTATAAAAGTTAAAATTTCATTTTTCCACAAAGCTTAACGGCCTGAACACAGGCATGTATATAGCTGTATTCGTTTGTTTTCTGTTTTTCAAAATTTGAACACTTACCACAAAAGCACCCGGAAATTGTATACAAAGCGCAAAATATTTTCATAAGCATTTTTTGGGATGGCCTTCAGCTCCTTCAGCGAATTTGGTTTAATCGATCGACTGAAAATGGGTTCAACGGAGCAGCAATTTCAGTTTGGGGAACAAAAAAAAAATCACACGGAGGAAAATATGGTGAATACGGTAGTTGATCGATTCATTCATTGCATTTTTGGCTTTAAATTCGATGGGTCAAAATCGTGTAAAACCCATGAATTGCTCCTCCACATTTCCGGGCTTTTTGATGTTCTCGGATGTTCTCACATAAGCGTCTCAATACGACCAAATAAACTCCTTATTGACCGTCTGTCCTTCCCAAATAAATGCATGATGCACTAAAGCACGAATATCGAAAAAAACAATGAGCATCACCTTGATTTTTGAGCGGCTTTGACGTGGTGTTCTTTGTTTCGGTTCGTTTGTTTCCCTCCATTCCGATGATTGTTGACTTGTTTACAAGTCAAGCTCATAAACCTAAGTTTCGTGGGCAGTTATAATGTCCTTCAGGGATGTGGGAGCGGAATTCGCACGGTGAAGCATATCCAAAGAGACCTGTTTACGGTACTCTTTTTGAAAAAAATCTGCTTAATAAAAAAACGATACCCACGATTTCTCAGGTTCTACTAGACCGATTTACTTGAAATTTTTACAGAGTCTTCTTTATAGGCTTGTCTATGGTTGGAACTAGCCCCATCCCCAAATTTTTATTTTTATTATTTAAAAAAAAATCGAAATAGTCAGAAAAAGTGATCCAAAAAAACTTTTTTTTTTCAGGCAGTCGCCATTTTGTGAAAAAATTTTTTTCCCACTTTTCCGTAGTTCCGGCCATTGCGACATTATTCTAGATTAATAATCTTTTTTTTTTTTTGGTTTCAAATAACTAGGAGTGTTGAAATTATGGGTATGGTCACGTGGAAATTTTTAGAGACCCCCCACTTCGTCAGCTCATATTTTTTGAATTTTTTTTACTTTTTTTAGTTTTTAATTTTTTTCTGTACTCTTCTAAAATTAGCAAATAACTAATAAAAGAAATAGATAGTAAAAATATTAATTGCCTTTTTTTGCGACACTTTAAAAATTACCTGAAATTCATGCTTCTAGTTAGCCCAGAATACCCCCTTGAGGACAGTCCTAACAATTTCGCAAATTTCATTTTTTGAACTTTAACTTTTTTAATAAAAATGCACAATAGTATCAAAGTGTTGCCAATCGGAAGTTATAACATTTTCACTTATTTCTGGTAATTTGTGGAAAACATCACATTAGAACTGCGCCGGCTTACCGGTAGTATTGCTAATACTCTGTTCTTATGTGAACAGTATGCCAGTGAATGCGTTTTACATCCATCAAAGCAAATGGTAGTCAAAAGGTGATAAGTCTGGCCTGTAAGATGTGTGAAGTAGAACTCCATAGTCGCTGTAACCCAATTAGGCTTTAACAATACTTGCAACATGTGGCCAAACGTTGTAAGGATGGAAAATTCTTGTCTCAGGCGATATCGATATTCAACTTTACCGCTGATTTGTCTGTTTGGCGGGGTTTACATATGATTTTTCGTCTCCAGGGTTGTCGTTGTGGAACAATATTTAATAATTGTAGCTGCAAGCTGCATTTCTGACCGACAAAAGTGTCTTGAACGCCTCTTGTTTTCAATTTGTATGACAATTTCTAATTTCTGGATTTTGAATGTACAAGTATTTGACTGTTTTTATACGTTTTGAAATGGCTTCTTGAGTGACTCTCAAATATTAAGTGAAAACTTCTTATATTTGGCAACAATTTCCTCAACCTCATCTTCAATGTTTTTTGGCCAGGACGTTCTACGTCTTCCAAGCCAAAATCAGCCGTTTTGAATGGTACAAACCACTTTTTGCAGATTCAGGTATATTCAGGTATTCTTAGATATAGATGTGCGCCATAAACTTTCACCAAAATATTATTACTAAAGTTTTCTTCATAGGAAAGTTCGGAGATCTACGCAAAACACTTTTCTAGGCAAAAAGTTCGACTAATTTAAGTGAAAATAAATTCTCCTATATGCTTCAAATTAATGACATATACTGAAAAATACTGACGAGGGTAGTAGCTTTGCGATGCATGTTCGGAATATAGAAACAATGGAAAAATAAACAAGTTACGCCATCTCTTGGTGAACCGCGCAAAGATATTTACGGGCAATAGAATAGCCTTAGGAAAAAATTTTAACAAAAAAAAAAAATAAATTAATTAATAGATATGAAAAATAAATTATTAAATATGAAAAAAAAATAAATTAAATGAAATAAAAAAAAAAAAACATTTTATTAACTACCCCAGCAATAAAACAACACATTAAGCAACAACAACTGATTGCCAAACTCAGTCTCAAACATCATAAACCAATAATAACAATTCCCAGCTCACTCACTTGGTGTTGGCGCACTCACAAAGCATTGCTGACCTATTGGCCGAATTTCGCAAACAATTGTGACAAGCACAGACACAGCGTTAGCCATTGTCACAGCTGCCATACGAAGAACAAAATAGTCGGAAACGGAACCGGAGCAGCAACAGGCAGCAATTCGAACGGCAACAGAGCAGAAACAACCCTGACGCGTGCTGTAAACAACACGGCAGTGTTAACAGAGCGAGAGCGGGAGAGTGCGTGCGTGTATATGAGACAGAAAGAGAGAGAGAGAGAGAGAGCGACTGAAAGAAGTGTCTGTTAGCCGAGCGACAACATGGCACTGTCGCACGTTGGGCCATCGCATGCGGTGTCAGCGCTGGTGTCCAGCCGAGCGCCAGCTAACGGTACCAGCCGCTCCAGTGCGCAACGAGCATTCGAGCAGTTTGGTTTGTAAACGAAAAAAACGGCGTGTAAATGTGTTGTTGCCGTTGAAATATCTGTGTTGTAAATGAAGCAAAAGAAAAAGGCGCAGCAGCGCAACGCGGCGTTAAACAGTTAAAAAGTAATGCAAAGTGAGCGTGTGTGTGTATGTGTTCACATACATAAACATATAAGTTTATGTATATATGTATACGAAATGCATACACATGTGTGCGTTATAAGCAGCAGTGTGTTTGTGAAGTGTAAATAGGCGGAAAGTGAAGCCTGGAATTTGGCGAAAAATTGAAGAAATAATTAAGTGAAATTAAAAATAATTAAAAAGTGCAAAAATGTGTGTTCGAAACAAGAAATACGCGTAAAAATACGACTTGAGCGCGCTTCCCACGCATTTTCAAGCAAATTTAACAAAATGTTGCGCATACGCCATGTTGTCCAGTGTTACTTTGCTTAAATAAAACTTACTTATTTAATTTTGTATGTTAATTTTTTATGTTAATAAATAACTAAATGCAACTTTTAAATTAAAAATTTTATATTTTTACTTTTTTTGTTGTTTTTGCATATATACGCATCTCTTTTAATACAAAATCGCCATAAAAGCACCAAACTTCATCCCGTTTTTTCAGCATTCTTTTTTCACCTGCAATTTCGCTCCAACTTTCACAGCTGCTCCAGTTCATTTTGAGTAGCTTTGCGCCTGTTTACTCTCCCAGCAGCGAACGAGCTTCATTTCGCTTTTTGGAGCATTAAACCTGGCAACTCGGGTATCGGTGTCACAACCAGTTTGGGTGCTCACCTACAGGACTTAACGCAAACGTGCGCATTTCGACGCACACAGTCACATATTGTTATACTTCATCCCTGCTTGTATGTAAGTGTGTTATTTCAGTGCTGTCTGTGTGTGTATTTGTGTTACTTTTTCCCTTGTCCTGTAGGCTGTTGCGCGTTTCTTTGCTTAGCCTGGCGGAATTTCGCTTATGTACACAAGTATATAAATAGGTACATATATGGCAATTTGCTTATACTTCTTATATGTGGCTTTTTATTGTGTATATGCTTATATATACATATATATATATATATGCATATTTGTATACTATGTTCAGGCTATTAAATTTATGGCTCACCTACCTGAAATCATTTCTTTAATTTTAAATTTAATATCTGTCCTTTAATGTTTTCTCTTCTTATGTGTGTTTTTGTTCATTTAATATTTGCATATTATTACCTACATATTCATTTTTGATTTATGTGTTTCCACTACCTTTGTAGTTGATGATATTTTTCTGGTTTGCCTACGCAATATATACATATACATACATGTATATACTTCATTAAATTATTTTGAATTTACGTTTTCTTTATTTAATAAATTTCTATTGCTTTTTACGAAAAGTAAATATTTTTTTAAAAATAATTTATAAAGAAATTGAAATTTTCTGTTTACAAAATTTTCAATTTTTAGCAGCTTGGCTTTTGTTTCGACCACACTGGGTGTCTGAGAATAATATTTTTATATTTCGAACTAAAAAATCGCACAAAAGAAAAGAGTGAAAGGCTTTGAATGTGGCTATTAATAATTAAATATTATTTTTTTTGGAAGAATTTGTTTTTCAAATAAAGTTGCTATTTAGAGCTTATATTTGTCGGATATTTTGGTTAAAAATTGCAGTGAAATTTGGGCAATGCAAATTGAACAGGACATTATTAAGAAGAAGAAGAAGAAATTGAACAGGAAGAAACTTCTTGTGGTGGTTTTAAAATAAAAATGAAGAAATTGTTTCGCAGCAGAGAGAATAGGAGAGAAAGTAGAAGCGGCAATTGTTTAAGAAGTATACACATATATTAGAGTGTTTCAAGAATTTTTTTTCATTTCTTTGTGGACACATCAAAATTATGTTTTTTGTGTTGAAAAAAAAAGAATCCATGGAAACTTGAGACTAAATTTTTACTTTAAGTACTGCCTTTTCAATTTTTTAATTAAAATTACTAAACATTTTTATTCTTAAAAACATACACAATCAACAAAGAAATTGTGAAATTCTTGGAAAAGAATATTTTAAACTCGGCCATTGCGCCGACATTTCCGGTGACTCCTCGAAAAAAATATGCATCCGCGTTGGCAGGATAACTCCTTACAGGATTATCTAAAGTGAAAAAATACATGGCTTAGTTAAAACCTCAAGGGGCTATACTATTGTAACCCATGAAAAATTACACAATTTTCGTGATTTTTTCTTAAAGAAAGTACTCATTGAATGTTTCGAAGTTCTTTGGATATAATAAAGTATATTTTTAGCAATATTTTGAAATTTTTTGTTTAAGAAAAATGTTGAAAAATAACGGAGTTACATATGTGCTGTCTTTGGAGGTTCCAAAAAAAAAGTGCCCCGACTGCTGGCATGATTGCGGGCGAATGAGTAGCTGAAACAAAAAAATTCAAAAAGGTTATTAAAGTTGAAGGTGTTTTCTATACAATGACCTACGATCCCTGAAGAATATCAAAAATGGGGTTCTTTTTTTATGTAAAAAATTTCCTTTTTTAATGCCAAATTAACAATTTTCAACCAAGCAAAAAGATCGTAGGCCATTGTATAGTAAATTTATTCAACAATACTCAATTTTAGTTTAAAGTCGATCAGTGAATTTCTCGTTGAGCTATGATGTCAACAATTTCAAAAAATATCGATTCGAAAAAAACGCGTTTAAAGACGGTGCACTTAGCCTAGCTAGACTCGAGCGCACAAGTTCTCAAGTTTGTATATCCGGAACTATTACTATTTAGGACAATATTCTAGAGATGTTGTAGAATTTTGTAGGATAATAAAAAAATTGAGTTTTTGAAATCCTTAAGGGGGGAGCCTGCTTTAGAGGCTTCAAAAAATCTATATTTTCAAGGATTTTTTTGGAAAGGAAAGAAATGTCTGATTGAAATGAAACTTTTAGGATTTATTCTTATATATTTGAAGAGTCTTCTCAAATTTTTTATTATTATACATTCGATATTCTTCATGTTTGAAGAAATTTACGGAGGCGCCTCGAGTTTGCAATTTTTGTGTGGCGGGCAAAATGCAGGTCGCAATTTTCATCTGAAACAAAAAAACAAAAGATTTTTAATTTTCAAAAAGTGTAATTCCTAGGTGAACCAAGAAAACTCAACAAAAAGTGAAAAATTCAACAATTTTTCGCAGATTAAAAAAAAAATGCAATAACAAAAAATTACTTTAATTTTTTTAAAAACCGGATTAGTATTAACTTTCTTAAGGTATTTTAGGTTCACCTAGAAGAGAATTTAATTCAAAGTACAACGCATTTTGATTCGTTTCGATAGGACGTTTACTTTTTTTTTTTCTATCCTGCCTGCCAATTAAGAAAAATCGTAAAAATGAAAAACCGAGAAATCGCGCGTCAAAGTTTTCGCTTTCTGCCCAATCGCTCATATATCTGCTAGACGCTCGGTCACTATTTCCCTTCTAGCTCCGAAAATATTTCGAATTCTCATCTAAAACTTTGGGGACATATTCTTAGATTATTTTTAAAGAGATTTAAGCAAAAAAAAATTAATCGATTTTTTGAAGTTTCTAAAGCAGGCTCCCCCTTAAGAGGTTACGTGGGGTTTTACATATTTTCCCAATTTTTTTTCATTAAACAAATGAATTAATTTATTATAACTTTTTAGCATATCAAAGAGCAACATTTCAATATGTTGTGAATTTTTCATAAACATATTTTGGAAATGCAACAATTGGCATAACATGCGAAAGATTCATCAAAAATTAAATAATTAAATTTAATATGAGAATAGGTTGTGATTAATCGAAGAATTTGGAAAAAAATGAGTTTTGGTTTAATTTTTACTACAAATTGCGTTGAAAAAAAATAGTTGTAATCGGAAAGACAAAATAGTTCGATCAATCACGGGGTCATTTTCTTTAGAATTTCAATGAGATCGCTTCACTAGTTTCTGAGGAATTATACCGACTTTGAAAACGATATTCCCAGAAAACATGATCAAAGACTGAAGTAGCCGCCCGGTCTAGGCTGACGGACCGCTCTTCCAAATGTTCTATCTCCTACAATTTTATAGCAATTTCCTTGAAACTTTGAGAAAATATTCTATCTATATCATAGTATTTAAAATAAATAAAATAATAAAATTTTTTGAATTTGTCTGTGAATTCTTGCCCAAAAACCATACTGTAGCAATGCAAAGTGAAAAGGTGAAAGCACGAAATTTTCTTTTTCTGGTTGCCTATTTTCATGGGGCGCCTTTTCTTTATAGTGGCAGTACTTTCAGTCTCTCTTAAGCTGCAGAGCGTTGAGCCTTAACAATGCGCTAATGGAAGAAAGCTGCCACAGCCCTTTGAAAATGCTTAGTAAAATTTACATAAAGCTTTGGATTTCAACTAAAACTTTTTTAGGTTTTAAGGCAAACTTTGAAGGTTTTCATCCAAAAATATTTTGTTAAAGGCAAGAAAAGGTAAAATTCATTGAAATTTTTCAAAAATTCCACCAAAACTAAACTACACAAACCATATTTGATGCGGCACATATTTATTTTCGACGTATTCCATGCTTTACTAGAGCTTCAGGACTCTTTAAGGCTTCTTAGAAGTAAGGTTTCCATAAAAATTCCCTCATTTATGTATAGTTTTCGTCAAAAGTTTTCACAATTGATCAAAAAACAGTGTTTATACAATATTTGACGTCAAATGTTTTAAGGATGTTTAAACAAAACGCCATCCTCCGATTTGTTTAAGAAAGGATACACGTGCACGCAATAAATTTAAACACTTAAGCTTCGATGCGTATACATATGTGTAAATAAAGTAAATATGTAAATACGTATGTAAATATATTTGTATACATACACCATATACGATGGTGCACATTATTGTATTGTTTACATTTTTATGAGGTTTAAAAATTGATATGCGTTGACAAGCATTCGCAATACAAAACACCCAACAATGCTGGCGACGATCCAATATAAAATATTATATCTACATACGCATACACACAAATATGTGAAAAATTACCCAAAAAGGCATTTTATGCATAGATAAAAGGGATGACAGGCATTTGGGCACAGCTTTGCCCACAACTCATTATTTATTGGCTTGAATTAGACGGATGTTGCTTTTGTTGGCATTTTTCACTTTTTGTTTTTTTTTTTCTATTCTTTGCTTTCAAAAAGTTTTGAGGAACACATACTTATGTATATATGACATATTATGGTGCCCATTATATCCCAAGTTGACTCTTTGTAGGAGAGGAGGAGAGAGCTCTTTATTTTCAATTTAAACCATGCCTAAATCATTTTCGCAAAATTGAATTTGGGATTTTTTTTTAAATTTTACGTGGAACTTTTTATTTCTTGCAATCATTTTTATCTCCTAAAAAAATAAACCTACAACATTTATATAATCGATTTAAATATACACTCGGTGTTGCTCATACGACACGGTGTACTCCATGAATACTTTATATTTGATGCTTTTAAAGTTTTTTTTTTATTAAAAAATTATTCAAGCATTTCTTGTAGATTAAAAAATCTTGTATTAGAATATAAATTTTTGAAAGTTGTAGTTAATTTGTTTAGGAGATAAAAATGTATTGCAATATTTAGATCCCAGTGGAGGACATCGCTTCTCACAAGGAGCCCCCACTAAGTTTCGCAAAATTTTATTTTGAAAAGTTTGAATTTCTTTCAAACTTGAATTCGCTGCATTGTCTTAGATTTGAATGCCATACGTCCAGATCGGCCTAAGTGTTACCTTATCAATTAGCAACTTATTCTGCAGACTGAGACGGGATCTTGGCTTGAGGAGCCATTATAGCTGCGTCAACCTTAATCTTAGCTGATTTGTTTTTTATTTTACGTTATCCTCTCAAAGGCGCCTCTTATTAACTGTAAAAAAAAAAAAATTATAAAAATATTTTGCGCATGTGTTTGTTGGTAACAACTGAACATATAAAGCCATTTGAGAGCAAATTTTTGTGCTTCAAAGTATACATATACTACATCTACGGACTTTTGGTTGTTAATGCCAATGTTGCATTTGGTGAGTCACGATGCTAGAGCATTCAGTTGCATATGCAGTTTTCTGGTAGCATTATTAGTGTTGCCACTTGATTCTAGCAGTGCAGTATCATCAGGATGGGTTGCCGTTATCTATGGAGTCAGAGCTGATCACTGGAAGGTCTGTTGTATAAAGAATATTCAGCAAAGGGGCGAGTACACTGCCTTGGGACACACTGAAACGAACGGGCCTAACTTCGCCTCAATATAACGGTATCTAACGTATAACGTCCGATTGTGCAAGTAAGACTTTAACAGCATATGATAAGGCATTGATAGTTTTTCGTTCATTTTCAATAATAGCCCTATATGCCGGACATCAAGGAACACAATACGGATGATATGATTTCTAAGAGTCGGTCCGTACTTCTTTCGAAACCAAGCTGGCGACACCGTTACTGTCAACAAAGAACTTTATATGTTGATCTTGTCAACATCTCGTAGAAATTTCAAGCATTACCCCTGTCGACCAGCTTGTAAAGCTTTTTGTACTCATTCATTTCGGCCTGTCGTTTTTTTATTCGGGCAGTTTGATTTCTCTCCACTGTGACACGGCATTTCTCATTGTACCGTCTCTTCTTTTGCCTTGGTATGTTGGCGTCTAGTACTACAGTTAGCCATTTTGCGGGCCCCAGTAAAGTCGATCAGCCCCAACGCATTTGGGAATGTTTCATCATGGAAGCTGAATTAACTGACTGTTGTGCCAAAGATAACTCCTTTGCCTACCCTGGTGTTAAAGTCACCTCTGCAGGATTTTGACATCGTGGCAGGGCAACTCCCATAAGTGCGCTCCTAGCGACCATAAAAAATATCATATCGTAAATCAGCGATCAGAACTTCGCTTTGATACGGACTTAGCTAAACGTGCATGCACCCGGGTGAATGCCAAGACTCGGCCACGGAGTCTCTCTCCCACCACGAGTCCCACACCAAATTTCCACTCCTTTATATGGCCACTGTAGTAAATGGCACAAGGACCTACTCGCCTCAGTCCTTGTCTCATCCATCGCATTTCTTGAACGGCAGCCTGTACTCTTACGAGAACATTAACCTGCTGAGTGGAAACATCCCAATTAAGGGACCGGACATTCCAGGTGCATGCCCTCAAATCATAATCCTGAATGCGTTTGCAGTGGTCGTCATCAAGAGGGGGGTTTCTCATCGGAGAAAATTTTTTAGGAGGAGGTCCCAAACCCAGTGCACAAGCCTGTGGAGCGATATTTTGCCTTCAAAATGATGTTTTTTGCCTACCCAGAGTATACTTAGTCTAAGGCCTCAAGTTGTGAGCTGTTGGAACCATATACACAAGAATCGTTTCTGGTCACTCTCAAGTGAATGGCGCTCAGAGAACTTTTCTCACTTGCGTGAACTTCTACACATGGCTCCATCCTCCATTAAATTGCCTCCAATTGTGGTAAAACCTATTCGACTACTTCTTGTAGGGTTATTTAAGGTCCCTTTGTCTTTGGCTATAAACTAGACTCTCTTCAAGCTTTCGGAGTCAATATTGAATGTGATATTCTTGACATACGATTTGATTTAAAGGAAAAAGCACTTGAAAATTCATCGAATCCGTGAAAAAAGTCGATCGATCATATCAGTCAATCTTATTGGAAACGCTTTACATGACAATAATACTATTTTTTATATATAAAATAGTATCCTTCCTTCTCTGTTCATACATATGTATATATTCCAAAATATATTGGTCACTAATAACATCATGCAATATTGTAATATTTTAATTGTGTATAAAATGCTAATGCGCATTGATTAAAATTCATAATCCACGAATTAACCACAGTCAGCCACAAAAGGCTGTAAACAATGAGTGTCGCCGGGTTAAATGCCACCCGTTGAACCTCGCAATTTGTACGCTCAACAACTTAAAATTCCGGATATGAAATTAGCGGCATTTGTTGTGCGGCCACACACACACATACAGGCACAGAAATGCTAATGCAATGATAGTAAAAAATGCTTACGTTAATATATTTATGTGTGAAGTTGTTTAACTATGCGCAAACTAACCAACATCCGTCTGCCAACACTCGTGTACATTCGCGGGCGTTCGTGCGGTTGTGTGCGGTGGAAATTCGCGCCGCATTTAACATGACAGCAGGCATCCTTACAACAAAAACAAGGCAAACGCGTGTGTCAAATTTTTACTGCGCTAAAATCGCAAAGCACACAAATACATTCACACGTACATACATACATATGTGTTTGCAAATATACTCCAGCGCAGTGCCGTTATGGTGTGTAGTGTGTAGTGGTGTGGACCTGCCACTTCGCAAGCAGCAAGCAACAAGGACAATTTAATTTTAACAAAAAGTTGCGCTGTTTTTTTGCTGCAAGCATACTAGGCGAAAGAATGCAATAACAACAAAAAGCATGCTGGTGCTGACGCTGGTGCCGGTGTGTGTATGCGTGTGTATGTAAATTTATTTTTTGTTTGCTTGCTGATTTGCGCTTTTGTAAGGACACGTCAGTGTTTTGTGGTAAAATTCACTTCATTTCGGCCTCAGGCGTCCCGATGGTGGATGTTGAATGACGGAGGGTGCTGCTGTATCTACATATTTTCGTTCATACAAATAGACATACATTTATAAACATTCACTATATGAGTGCATATACATATATTCCGTTGAATTTATGTGAAGTTCTGCAATCGAGTTCAAAAAATCCATTAAAATCTTAAACTAATCGAAAATTTCTTTTTGTGATTATTAGAAATGTCTATGAAAGCACTTTCATCTGGCTTATTACAGTTGCAAATGTTGATTACTCTGGTGTTTTTGTGTTTGTTTAAACAGTTATGAAATGATTTTAAATTATTTTATAAGTTTTCTATCATGAACAGAATATATTAAAGGCCGTTTTCTTAAGGGGTTGCATGAGTTTCCTGGTGTAAAAAACAGCATTTTTTCAAAAATTTTATATAAAAATTAAATTATTTATTAGAATATTTTTTTTACAAACATACATACATATATTATTAACAAAGAAATACTGAAATTTTTGGTCAAAAATATTTTAAACTCGGCCATTGCGACGCCATTTCCGGTGACCCCTCGGAAAAAAGATGCGCCCGCGTTGGCAGGATAACTCTTTACAAGATTATCTAAAGTGAAAAAATCGTGTTTTAGTTAAAAGCTTAACGTAGAACTTGGCCGAAAGAAAAAAAGAATAAGAATTGGATTTTTGGCAAACATTTTTACAAAGAAATGAAAATTTAACGATATTTTTTTTCAAATAGTTGTATTCGAAAAAAAAAATCTTTCGTCCAAGCCTTTAACCATTGTTTCTCAAAGATCGGTTGAGTAGTGCTCGAGAAATTTTGCCAACCGACATCGAAAACACAGTTTCGAGAAAAACGCGTTCAAAGACAAGGCTGTATCTCCGAAACTATTACTCGGATCAACTTGATTTAGAACAATATTCTAGAGGTGTTGTAGTTGTAATAAGATAATAAAAACGTTCGATTTTTCGAAACAAGTAAGCCCATTCAAGCCCTTAACAAAACACCTTGAAACTTTTGCAGCGCAATTTTTGATTGAACTTGTAATCGAACTCTTTATACGCTTACAACTTGTAAGATTCAAATCGCTAGAAATTCTTTCGACTGCCAGTAAATATTTTATTACAAATTTTGCGAAAGAATTAATATTTAATGTTCGAGGAGATCGAAAACATATTAAAATCATTTGATATCAATTGCACTGGCAGATTGCATTATTCATTGGTCGCTGATGAAGACCGGAAGATTGACCAAATCCAAAGTCATCGTCCACCATGAATTTGTTCCTCCACAACAAATCGTCAACGCTAAGTTTTACTTGGAACTCCTTAAGAGACTCAAGCGAAGGGTCCATCGGGTATGACAATACAGTCGATTGACAGTTGCAGCACGACAACGCCCCGGCTCTCTTATTTTCATTGGAATAACTCACATATTACCCGATATATGCGGTACAAAGAAACGCGGATATTCTAAAATCTTTATATTAGATATATGTATTATGTAGGAAAGTATTCACCCGATTCAGTCCAATTTTAACACACATACATATTATTATTAGGAAAGAATTTTCTCTGAATTTCAATTGTATATTTCACAAATTACCTTATATTACCTTATATAAGTCAACTGCAAGCATATATTCGGTGCCTAGATGCCTGAACAGTTGTTCGATTCGGACAATATCTGGTTAGAGTTCTATATTTTATTTTAGTGTTTTGTTATGGCACTTTAGACGGTTTCGTATAATGGCGTTTTGTCGAATTGGCAGTATTCTGATTACACCCATCTGCGAAATCCATCTTACTTTTTTGTTAAGAAACCTGCATACCAATTTTCATCAAGGTATCTCAATTTTTACTCAAGTTGCAGCTTACAGGAACGGGCGGAGAGACAACAGTCAACCGGAGTTCAACTTTTCTCGTGGTCATCTTGATCATTTATATGTACATATAACCTTAAATCTGCCTCAGTTACCAACCACCTTGCGTTCTTCATATGAATTTTGACATTTGGATACACTGTCTGTATGTTTAATCAATGGAAAGACTCGAGCTCATAATAATCTACTAGTTGGGAAATAAAGGCAATTTAAATAAAATAAAAAAAGGCAATTTAGAATATTTGACCGTATAGATTCGGTAATTAGCAAACTACAGATTAAAATAATACTTTACAGTGTTGCCACCTGCAATTAATGAAACATTTTATTTTAAAATATCTTTTGAAGATGAAAATTGCGAAACAAACACAGCAAATATTCTTAAAGCCTGAATTTCAGACATTCGGTAACAGAGTGTTGCCAGACTAAAAAAAACTTATTCTTTTGTATTAAGCTAAAATTGATAAAAATCTTATTGTTATCTTATCGTTTGATTAATGAAAATTTTTTACCCATACATTGCTTTAAGGAGTTGCCATCTGTACGTATTTAGCATCACTTTGAAAATACATTGAAAACATCGAAAATATGGTACAAATAGTGACGCAAATATTTTTGAAACGCAATTTTTATGAATAATATGGCACAGTGTTGCCACATTAATTTATTGTGTTAATATTTTTCGAGCTAAAATCAACAGATTGTATGAAATGTTTTTGAATACGCATAAGATAAATGAAAATCGTTAATGATTACATTTCTTTCTGGAGTTGCCATCTGCCTGTATTTAAAAGCTGTTTGAAAATAACGTAAAAAATGGGCGATGTGAAACGAATAGTGACTGGTACACTGAAAATATTCGTAAAGCTTTACTATCATAAATAATATGCAACAGTGTTGCCATCCTATAAAAATTCACCTACAGGTAGTAAGCTAAAAAAATAATAATAATTAAAATAAATAAAATTTGGCAATTTGCATTACATTTAGGATAAAGCAAATTTTTTTATCAAAACATTACTTTTCTGAGTTGCCACCTGTATTTATTAAAAAAAAAGTTTTCAAAATACCTTAAAACGTTGCAAATTGTGGAACAAATAGTATCTGTTGTAAAGCAAATATTCTTAAATTTAGAGTTTTGGGTATTATTTTCAGCAGTGTTGCCACACTAATTAAATTTGTTAACAAATATTACACAAAAAGTAAACCAAAAATTCATTTTGGATATGTTTTGAAGCGTTCATATATATAAAATATTTTATAACAAATTATCAAAGCGATGTTCCCACGTAATTTTAAATAAAAAAATTGTTTGGAAAACAATAATTTTAATCACACACAAAAAGTGTTTAAACTATTTAAATTTCATGGCTAAAATTTCAAACACACTAGTTCAGTAACTAAATACCATGCTATTATTAATAACAAAAAATCTTGAGTTTACATAAAGAAAGAGAAGGCGATAAAAAGCTAAATAATTCGTGGAATTTTGAAAGAATAATTTGATTTCGGCTATTGAGTGCTGAGAAAAAAAAAATCGAAATGGAAAAGAACTTGTTATGATTCGCGCTACACATGTAAAACCCGAGTACATGAATGCACGAACATGTGTAAACAACCGTTGAGCATCTGCTGCTGCCTGCATTGCAGTTCATTAGCGCCAAGCGCAGCGAATGCGCTGCCGCTGCGAACTACTCAGCGAAGTGTTTACAAGTTTTCATGGATTTTTAATAGGAAAAGCCGCCTGCCATCTGGTTTTGGAAGAATTTGCTTTCAAAAATTAAATCACTAAATTGTGCTTATTAGCTAAATCATCGGCAAATGTATTAAATTACTTGCTTTTGTTGTTGTTTACGTTCTAAACAATATTTTACACTATTCTTTATTGCACTGGAATTGCAATTTGCAGAAGTTTTATTTTCGAAATATTCAGTGGTGAGACAGTGTATTTGTGTCTGCGTGCATATGTACATATATACTATATATGTACATACATATGTACGTATATGAGTGTGTGATTCAGCAAAATGTGTTTATTTGTGTGAAAGCACTGCGGTCTGATTGTTTACATCAAAAATTCATTCATTTCTAATGTTCGGTGTGTTTGTTTACTTTGTGTAAATTGTGAATTTGAAAATTTTGAATTTTGAAATTTTAATTAAATGAAAATTTTAAATAAATTTACTGCAGGTGTTTGCGTGTCTATTTGTACATACATATGTACATATGTATGTATATAGTATGCTTGTGTAAATTAATTTTGTTGGAGTTCGTATTGGTGAAAAATAGGGAATAACTGTATTTTTGTGGTTTTCGCATGCATATGTATGTACATACATATGCAGAATATAGGGAGCTGCTTTGGGGCAGGCGAAAATTAATTTATCTGAAAGCTATTAATAATAATAAAATATAATTGAAATACAATAAAAAAATAAAATAAATTAAAATAAAATAAAATAAAATAAAATAAAATAAAATAAAATAAAATAAAATAAAATAAAATAAAATAAAATAAAATGAAATAAAATAAAATAAAATAAAATAAAACAAAATAAAATAAAATAAAAATAAATTAAATTGAATTAAATTAATTTAAAAATATAATAAAATAAAGTAAAATAATTTGAAAAATATAAATTATTTATTTTATGAGAATTGAGAAAAATTTTATATATTTTTTATTATTTTGTTTAAAAAAAAATTATTAATTTCATTTTAAGTTTATGTTTTTTTCAAACAAAAAAAATAATTTTTTAAATTATATTAAATTATTATAAAATAAAATTAAATAAAGTGAAATAAAATAAAATAAAAATAAAATAAATTAAATTGAATTAAAGTAAAAGTAAAAATTTTATATATTTTTCATTATTTTGTTTAAAAAAAAAAATTTTAATTTCATTTTAAGTTTATTTTTTTTCTCAAACAAAAACAATTTTTTTTTGAATTATTTTAAAGAAATTTATTCACTTTATTTAATTTATTATAATTTTGAAGTATTATAATTAAACAGATAAAATATTTGTATATATTTTTTTAAATTTTATTACCTTTTTTAATTTTTAGTAATTTTTTTATTTAAGTAAAATGGTTAAATCAACTTTTTTATATTAGTTCCGCTATTTTTGTTTATAATTAATATATGTATATACATATAGTTATGATTAATAGTGTATAACTAATTTTAATTTTAGTATAATAATAAAACAAAAAATTTTATTATTTGTTCTATATAAAAAATACATAACTTTTATTCTATGTTTTTTTTATTTATTTTAAAGTAAAGTAATACATATTTTGTTATTTTAAATTATTTTTAAAAAATTTTATAAGTTTTTTTTTAATTTTTTCGTCTTATTTAAATATACATATATGTGGAAATTTACTGGAAAGCAAATACATTTAAATGCAAAAGTGAAAAAATTGTGTTTGTGCAATCAGTAAAAAATTAAGAGAATTAATTAATTATTGTTGTGAAGGCTAAAAAATATATAATATGTTTTAAACGTATTTTTATTCAACATGCAGCTTGAAACAAAAACAAAACAACTACAAAATTAAAACAACGCAATAAGAAATTGGTGAAGAAATATTATAGTAAATACATAAACGTTAATATATAAACGTTTAAACAGTTTTATCCAAAGAAATATAGTAACACAAAATTCTAAAGCGTGAATACTTTCGACAAAACAAGAAAAATGCTAACTAAATCTATAATGCTTATTAAATGTCTGTAAAAAAGTTCATAAATTTCTGAAAATTATAATAAATAAACATTAAAGAAATATCTATGTATTTATAAAATATGATTTTGTGATATAGTGTTTTATAAGATACATAAAGTGTATAAAGCTATGCTTAAAAATGAAAAGTTTATTATTAAGTCAAATGCAATTAAGTGCTCGCTAAGCGCACATTAGAGTGAGACAACAAATATTGCAGTTATTGCGGAAAATTGGGCAAAGAATAACGAAAAAGCGCTTTAGCTAGAGAAATTTCAAATATTTTGAGAATTAACGGTTTGAATTAAAAATAATATAATTTAAAATGGCTTGGAAAACAAAAAGTGCTACAAAATTATCAACGAATGCTAATGTTTAATATATAACAATTAATAAAATAAAGAGAAAACGATAATTAATAACAATTTAAAAAAATTGGAAATATAATGAAAAAAAGTATCTAATTCAAAAATTAAAAATTAAGTTAAATTATTAAAAGTGTTTAAAGGCAAATTTATATAAAAAATGTGCAATCTGCAATTTTTTAATAAATAAAAAATATAAAAATTGTGCCGAGAAAACAAACGAAATTTAAATTTTTTGTGAAGTCAAAACACTATTTAAATAAAAATAGTTGAAAAAAATTTAACAACTGCATCATTTGTGTAAAAAAACTAAAATTATCTAGACAAAATTAAAAGCTTTTGCATAAATGTAAAAAAAACGAAAATAATAAAAAAAATTAAAATTAACATCATCAAAAAAAAACTTAAATAAATATTAAAATTTTCAAAATAAAATAGCATTACATAATTCAAAAAAAAAAAAAAATTAAAAGAAAAAATTTTCAAAAGCTGCAACAAAAAATATTTACAATGCATGATAAAGCGGTGTTTAAATAAATTCGTAAAAGTTAAAAAAAAAAAATATTTAAAAAAATTAAAAAAAAAATATTGAAAAAAATATTTAAAAAAAAAAAATTTTTAAAGTTAATATAAGCCAATAATTTAATATTTAAAAATTGTGCTAGAACTATTAAATATCTCTTATAAATTTTAATGATATGGTAAAAAAATTAATACAAAAATATTTATAATATATGTATATTGAAATAAAAGCGGTAACGGAATAAAAATGTGCAGCATTTCAAGCGCACGCCACTAAAACTAAATAAAATCTAAAATATATACAGTTTGATTTTGAAAATAATATAGTAAAAGTGAGGTACCTTAGAGCAAATGAAATAAATATTTATGCAATTACTAAAAATTCTAAATATTATATCTTTATACGGTAAATAGAAAGGTAAAAGTAAAATAAATAAAAAAAATATAACAAACGAAAAAAAAATATAATAAGCAAAAAAAAAGGAATAAATTATAACAAACTCAAAAAAAAAAAAAATTAAAAATAACAAAAGATGAAATTAAATATCTAATAATGAATATTATGAAAAAAAAATATATATATAATGTGAAAAATAAAAATATTCTAAAATTATATAATGTGCTCAATTTTATAAAATTTGAAACCCAAAAGGCATAAAATATTGAAGAAGTCATTATAAAGCGTAATAAAGAACAATAATTAAATTAAAACTGCCGGTGATTTTATGTGCTGTAATAAGAAACGGAGGCTTGTGGTTTAAAAATCGAGTAAAGGTAAGATAAATTTATGAAAAAAAGTGAAAAAAATATTGAAAAATTAATAGCACAAAAAATACCTGGAAAAAATTAAAAAAATGTTACTAATTAAAAAAAATTATCTAAATAAAAATAAAGCTAAAAAATAAAAAAATAAGAAAAATAAATCATTGATATTTTTGAGTTTTTTAAATATTTTATAATACTCAAAACAAATAATTGCAAAACTTTTAATACAAAAAATAATAAAAAAAACAATAACAATATTTAAAAATAAAACTAAAATAAATTAAAAAAATATGAAAAATAAATAATTGGTATTTGTGAGCTTTTCAATATTTCTAAAATATTGATTATATAGTAAAAACAAAAATATTGCAAAATTTTTAATACAAATAATACTAAAAAAAAGAAATAGAAAATTAGTAAAAAAAAAAACAATAATAATAAATATTTGTAAAAAAAATTTCAAAAATATACTAAAACTAAACATAATAAAAAAAAATATAAAAAAAAAAATGTAAAAAATAATGGTTAATATTTGTAAAATAATATTTAAGAAATATTGTGTTTAAAAAGTTTAATACATCGATATGATAATTAAATATATCAATTAAACCATAACATAATTAAAAAAATGAGTCACCTTAGAAAATGTAAAAAAACTTACATTATAACGTGTAAAAAATAATTCAAAAAACAACAAGAAAAATTTCATTAAAAATAACAAAAAAAAAATCTCAAACAAAAATATATTACAAAATAACAGCGAAAATTTGCCTAACCTCAACCCTGTGTACCACATGGCAATCGCTTCAAATGAAATATGCAAATCAATCAACTGACGAGTGCCAAGCGAAATGACACCCGAATATTCAAAGTGCAACGGTGAGTGCGCGCAATCAAAAGTGAAGTGAGCAAAACCAAAAACAAAAACCATTAAACACACACAAACAAATTTACAAAATGTGCAGTGGTGAATGCTAAATGCCAAATGGCATACACCGTTAGCCAAATGACATATAAGCCGCCGATAATCAAGCGTCAGTCGATAATCAACGAATTCGTGTACAAAATTTGCAAAGCAGCGCAGGCGAACCCAACGGCATAACATAATGAAAAGTGCCTCGAAGTAGCGTCAAAAGTGATCGGAACACGAAACGACTGACCAAAGTGGCCACTGCGGTGTACTAGTTAGCAATGAACGCTGCCAGCCAGTGAGTGTGAGTGTGAGTGAGTGAAGTGAGCATAAATCGATTATAGATTAGACGGAAATTGGAGTGGCAACTAAGCTTCCGACGCTGCGTGCGGGCATATTTGTATAAATATAACGGTATATGTGTATAGCTGGCGCGTATAACGGTAGTCATCACGTGCCGCTTATCACAAGCGAGCAGCAGGCAATCAAATAGTTGGCCGTGCGGTGCTGTCAATTAGCAGCCGAACCGACACTGTGTGTGGAAGTGACAGGAGGGACCCTCTGTAACTATAGATATATATATATATGTGCTTATGCGTGCCATATTATCGCTGGCTACAAGTTCACACGCTTACATAAAAATATCCAGGCAAAGACAAGCGCTTCGCTGTATGAATGCCAAGTGTCCGTCACTCATACGCCATGTTGTCCCCACCCTTCACCTAGTACTGAGGCGTAGCTGTGCGCCACCTTTGTAGGTGTCGGTTAATTTGTAAATGATTTTAATAGCATTTGCTAGTGTACCTTGTGCCACACAAATACAATAAAGTGTTCGCGTGTGCGTGCGTGTGTGTGTGTGTGTTTCCACGCCAGCTGTAATAATATCGTGTATCCTTTCGTTTGTGTGCCTTCTTCGAACTTGACTCGATTTGTGCGTTGTGCTTCGTTTAACGGTTTTGTGTTATGGCACCAGCAACTATGTGGCCATATAGTGGCGTCACTTCCCGCTAGGGGCGCACAACAACAGAAATAAACACAGCAAAAACAATAATATTGCGCGCGAGTGGTTGTCGCGAATACTTACGTCGCGTAATTTTTTATGGCTTAGTGGATTTCTGCTTTTAATAGTCTTGAAGGTAAGTGTTGACTTTTATGTACAAGTATGTATATATATAAGTTCCATTCATATCATTATACAAAGACACTAGTTGTCTGTGAACATATCAGGTAATTTCAGTTTTGGGAACAAGAAAAAGTCACACGGTGCCAAAGACAATGGTTGAGCGATGGTATTCAGTGCGTTTTTGGCTTTAAATGTAGTCACAATCATGGCATGATGCGACGGTGCATTATTATCGCGTAAAATTCATGAATTGGTCTTCCACAATTCCGGCTGTTTTCGTTGGATGTTCTTACACAAACGCCTCCATACGGCTAAATAGAACTTCTTATTGACTGTCTGTCTCTCAGGAACAAATTCATGATGCACGAAACCACGAATATCGAAAAAACAATGATCATAACTTTAATATATGAGCGGCTTTGGTGTGGCGTTTTTAGTTCCGGCTCGTTTTTCCCCCTATTCGTATGATTGTTGACTTGTTTGCATGTCAATCTTATTAACCCATAGCTCAACGGCAGTTATATTGCTCTCTATGGATGTGAGGTCAGAATTCGCACGATCAAGCATGTCCGGAGCTATTTATGGTACTCCTTTTGAAAAAAATTTATCTTTATCGAGACGAGTCGAAGAAGAACGCGTTGCATACCCAAAATATCCACCAAAATCGTTTGAACGGACTTGCGAGAGATGTTTAGCTGTCTGGAAATCTCTCTAGCATCTGCCTAACGATTTTCAAACACCATATCCTTCATTTTTTTAATATTTTCATCAGTTGACGACGTTTTAGTCGTTTATATTTCTCTCAGCAAGCTCAGGTTGCAAGTGATAATGTAAGCGTCCTATCAACAGATCATAGATTACGACTTCTAACATATTGTTATAGCTTCCAGGCACAAAACGAAAATAATAGATGAATTTATCGCACAATATAGCATGGTTCGAGGTTTATTTACATATTTTTAGTAGAATTGAAATAATTCATATATCTTAAATATACAAATATAAATATTTTTCTCGATTGAATTAGAAGACAACTTAAGCAGGTTCATACGTAAGGCTCACTAGTTTTATTTTGTCAACCATGAATATGACGTTCTCGGCCGCTCCAAGGACAGAATATCCACGTAGTAGGTTTGTATACCAAATAGTCGTTAGTTGTTCTGTTGCGCTGTGGTCACAGCTCTGTCCTAATATGACACTGAAAAGCTACTTAAGGACTAGTTTACTTTTCTAAACAGTATCGCCTATCCTTCAGATGGGTGTACAGGTGTATTTTCAGCAAAATTTGATACCAAAATCGTTTACCAGACCACCGCAGCGTCTTCCAAGCGGAGATCACAGCAATTAAAAAAATGCCTTCTTCACAAGTTTTGTGCTAACAATAAGGAATATTTTTATATATGTAAGATAGCAAAGCGGTTGTGAAATCACTAAAGCCCCTTAGGTTTAATCTTTTAGTTGATCTAACATCGTATTTCATGATAAATCTGCAGTAGATTCCAGTACATAATGATATTCCTGGTAACTGTGAAGCTGATGAACTAGCCAGGTCAGGCATCGGCCATCAATTAGTGTGGGAAAAGGAAGGAATTTATATGTCTCTGCAGATACTCAATTGACAAATAAGTTAAAAATATACTCGTAGTTGAGTTTCGGTAGAGTCAATTCCTAGCTTGCTCAAAGGCTGTCAAAAGTGGCATGAATGGAATTCGGGCCGCACAAGCCAACTATTTAAATTCATGATGGAATGATATAAGAACTTTAGTTGAAGTGCTAAAAAATCAGTGTTTGCAGATATGCCAGCAGACTAGGAACACCAGATATACTCTCCGCCCGCCCAACGAAAATCAGCCGAGTCATAAAAGGCAAGAGAGTTTTTTAAGCGTCAAGATTTAAACTGCTCAGCTAGAGGAACAAAAATTTCAACAGCTATGAGTTTAAAATATGACTAATTGTTACGATTTTATTTATTGAGAGAAAGCAATATATATTTTTGTTTTTTAATTTTGAAAAAAGAATCAGATAAAATCTAATGTGCAGAGATGAGAAATAAAATCAGGACATATCTGTATGCGACATATTGATTCAATAAGTTCAAAATTTGATCTAAATTTTTAGTAGTATGGGTATAAACTGCCTCGAAAACCGAACCGGAATATTAAATTGAGCTTCAGAGAGGAGAAAAGAACTGCTAACTGTTCCATTCAGGATTTTTACTATGAATATGACACCAAGCATTTCTCAACGACTGGTAAGTGTAGATAGATTAATAAATTTTTAAACGACTAGTGTATGAAGGAAGCCTCAACCTAGAATCGAAAATGCCCTAAGACGAAAGTAAAACTTGTTTTTGAACCGACTCTAATTTGTCAGAATGGGTTTGGTTACTAGGGTTCCACACAACAGAGCCACATTCCAATATTGGTCTAACCAAGGTTGTAAAATGTGTTTTAGTAACATACGGATATCTAAATTCTTGATACAAAGGTTTAACAAAATTAGCCTTGTCAAAGGCAAGACGATATATTTGGCACTTTTTTTCAGGAAGCATGAGGGTATCATATCTCGATCGTAATTAAAAGATGGTTTTAACTTATTTAAATTAAGTAAGACGTCTTTTTCAGAAACTATTTGAGTGGTTCAATTCTTCGGACAGAGCATATACTGATAGCAAAACATTTTAGGAGAATTAGTAATATAGTTTTCTTTGAAAAATTCCGCAAACAAAATAATGTGATTAATAAGATTAGCTTTTAGAAGCGGTCAAGAATTAGAAAAAGAAGAGACTCTAATACATCTTCTATTCGAATGCAAAGCTTTTTATAGGAAAATAAAGGCAACTGAGCGTTTATTTGCGATATTTGGGAAGTTGCACAAATAAAACGTTGTAGTGAAGAACTTCGTCAGGAGCACAGGATGGTTCTCAGAGAAAACAGTAACTCGAGGGAGAGAATTTTAGTACCGATGACTTCACAATGAGCATCCTGGAGGCCTAGCTCCGTCATCAGATAGCCATTCTACCTACTCTCTCAAAAGGATGGTTGTTATAAGCTTTTAAATAAAGAGTTTTTGAATATAAAAATAAGTGACAATATATACAACTTGTTTATAGCAGCGTAGTAATTTTAAATTTATATCTTTAATTTCGTTTAGGAGGATGCTAAAATGGATTTGAGACACGCTACAATGCCTTGATTGTTAACTAGCGCCACAACCACGTAGCCCAAAGCCTTCACATAGCCAACTATTTATGTCTCATTTTTTTGATATTTTTAGAGCAATAGCTATAACGGTCTAACCTTATTTTGCTGCCATAATAATTTTGTTGCTTCTTGTGATTTTTTCGTTCTTAATCAATCACATTTCGACTTCACTGGAATTATTGTAATTGCTCATATAGCCTCTAGCTATTTGCTCTAAAAGACCACGTTCGTATGAACAAAAAAATTAAACACAAATTGTGAGTGCAATTTTTTGAATGTTAGGTCTGGATATAAAGCATACATTCATTCATGCTGATAACAGCAATTTTCATTAAAAACATTTCTTAAAAAAGTTTTTTTGAATTATTGTTTATTAAAATCGCCAGTAAATCACAGCAACCAAAGCAAGGTTAATTTTTCTTTAGAACACCTCTTGCTCAAATGGCAATATCTCTACATGCGTAATGACTTAAGAATAAAAAAATCAAGCGCAATTTAAGAAAAATCTGCTAATTTCATTCGACTAATGCACTTCGAAATTCTCTAATAGACAAACTTTCACCAAGTCTTAGTTAAGCAAATAACTTTCATCACAATCAATTATCAGCCAACAGATCAGCAATCAGAGCGCGGCGATAACGGTATTAATGCAGAGCAGCGCATACCCTGAGTGAATCTCATGCAGCGCTTAATGACTTTGGCAAAAGTAAATTTGACTGAAATGTAATCACAAAAGTCAGCAAGCGATGGCTTGCGCTTTGCCAAGTAAATTTGTGACTCTTCTTTTTCTATATCTTTTCCACAGCTTTTTTGTTGTTGGCCAGCCATTTGGGTATGCTAGCACTTTCATGCCCAAACTTTTGCACATTTGAGCGCATAAATGTTTAAGCAACCCATCAGCAATGCGACGCGCGTGTGTGTGTGTTGTTGTTGGCTGGAAATTTCCATGCGTCAAACGGCGAAGCAACACTCCGCATTCCCAGAGTCGACAGCGGGCAGTGCGGAATGTTGGCCGGGGAAAAGGCGAGTAATCGAATTCGGCTGTCGCCACTAGTTCAAGTACGAAGTGTACATTAAGTGTGGTACTCAAGTCGGCATGTAAGTGTAATGGGAAAGTGCACAGCTTCCAAGCGGCTTTTGGCGCCTGACAACGCAACTTTGCATGTTACTCATACGCAGTGGCGCACAGAGCGCATTCATGAGCACGTGTATACTTATAAGCTTATATGTATGTGTGTGCAAATGTATATGTTTTCGTCATTGTATATATGTGTTTGTAAAGAATTTCTGCTCGCGCTTCTATGCAAATATTGGTGCGCGTGTGTGTGCTGTGCGTACCAACAAACACATAAGCAACTTCATGCACGTAATCACTGTTGTTATTTGAGAATTTAAAAGTCATTATAACTTGGAGTTTGTGCCACACGCTTGTCAGCTCACACTTTCTAGATTTCTAGATTATTTTACAACAAAGTGCAGTGCTGGTGAAAATGTGCTTGAAATTTTAAGTTTTGCAACTTTTGAGTGCTTTCGGATGCTGAATTTGGTGGGAAATTGGCGATATCGATAGTTGTTAAACTTCCTGAGATTTTGATATAATTTTCTGTGTCAGGTGTTATTTTAGAAATATGGTTATATATGTATACAAGAATCTTATAGAAAAGTGTTGCATATATTACATAAAATTGTGAATAGTTTTAAACTAACCAGAAGGCCAGCAATTATTACAATGTCTATAGTAGGTGTAGATGACCGAACGAACCGCTTTCATACATTTTCAGCATTATATCCAATATAACATGTATATAGTACATATAAAAACAAAAAACAAACGTAACTTCTGACTACACCGAAGGGTAGTAGGGTATAAAAGGATTTTAATAGGGTATAAAAGGATTTTGTATCTTGGTTTTGTATGGTGCCTATATGCTATAGTAGTCCGATCTGAACAATTTCTTAAGATATTGTACCGTTGTTGCTTTGGATAAAATTTCATGTGAAATTTCGTGCAAATATCTCGTCAAATAAAAAAGTTTTCCATACAAGCACGAGGTTGTGATCGATCAGTTTGTATGACAGCTATATGCTGTTGTAGTCCGATTTTATTAATTTTTATCAAATATTCTACCGTTGGATTGTGCAATAATCTTTGCTAAATTTGGTGAAAATATCTCGTCAAATAAAAAAGTTTTCCATACAAGGGTTAGACTGTGATGGTTCAGTTTGTATGACAGCTATATGCTATAGTGGTTCGATATCATCGGTTTTGACAAATAAGCGGCTTATTGATGAAAAAAGAACGCGTGCAAAATTTGAGGCCGATATCTCAAAAACTGAGTGACTAGATCGCGTATATACAGACAGAGAAGATGGTGACTCAACCCATCATGCAGATGATTTATAGATATATTTTCGGTCGTAAGTCGAACAGAGGAACGGAAATTATTATATTAGATATATAGTCAGATGTAATTCACATGTAGATTTCACTTCTTCTCGGCACCAATAGTTCAATATAATCTTATATACCGAGCGATACGGTATAAATTCAGTAGGAAACCGGAAAACCAAGTTTAGTTTATGGACTAGGCGCAACAAAGAACCAATTTAAATAATTTTATCATATAATATTATTTTCGGGAAACCTTGAAGATTAATTTCAATAAGCTGTCTCATAAATGCACCCCTATCGTCAGTGTATTGTTTACAAGAAACTCAGAGGTCTTCGTATATTCGGTATACAGAGGCTATGAAAGGTGTAGTTCAATTTCAATCATTTTTAGATGAAATTTGCCAAGCGTTTGAGCACTATTTGGGTTAAGTTTCGTTAAATTTATTGCAAATCCGGTTAGTGAATTCGTGGTTGTTGTAGGATTATGCACATTTGCCTACTGTTGAGATAATAAATTTCACCAAAAAGGTGGCAGTATCATGCCTAATGTGCAATTATCAGTAGAATGCAACTTTAATTAATATGTTTCAAAATTTAATATTTCTAGTGCCCAATTAACGCAGAGCTATTTCTTTAATCGCCACATAAACTGCATTGTACGGCACTGTACTGAGTTCTGCGTGAATATTTGTAGGGCGAAGTTATGTATACCGAGGTAAGGGGATTTATATTACCCTTAGAAAAAGGCAGCATGATTTATTTTGAGAGCAAACATAAGCTAAAATAAAATTTTAAAATTGTTTGTGCTGTAGGAGAGTAGAAACAGGTAATTGATGCCGCGTTACTCATACGCAGTTGAGTACATGCTTCTATTAGGTTGTCAATATGTGATATTTAGAAGTACATATAAATTTACGAGTATTTATTCCATATAAAATACTGAAATTTTATAAAATTTGAAAGGTTTTGGCGCCAGTTAATAGAAGTAGAAGAAATAGTTTCTCAGATATTTCTGTTTAAAGCACATACTTTTTAAAACAGTTGGTACTGTCAGTGTAAAATTGTCTTAACTTAACTACTACTTACTTTGTAAGCAAATTTAAAAAAAAAAGTTTAGTCTTTCCACCTGATCAAATTTGACCCGGACTGAAACAAGTAGATCTTCTGCTTATATTATGCATGCACTTTTGCAATCCAGGTCAAATTTGATATAAATTATCCAAATTTCTACAAACTAGCTATAAAACACGGCAAGTATGGCCTTCAGTACTTTCTGCGAATTTTGAGTTTTACAATTTCGGATAAATTTTGAGCGCCATTCGCTAGATTGTTAGATCTCGTCAGCATATTATTAGCGTTTGATGAATATAGATTTCTCAAAATAGTTGCCTCTACTTTGTCAAGTACTTCTTTTGCGACCTCTCCTCGATGTTGTTTTGCAAAATATTCAAGTATTTTGGTTATAACTAGTATTGACACGCTTAATACACAAAATATTAAACGAAATGTATGGAGTCGATCTAAAAGAGTTGTTGAGATGCTCTGCTATCTCTCCAATGCTAACACGAAGATTTTCAAACACTGTTTCTTTAACTTTTTTGATGTTGTCGCCATTAGCCGTGGTGGTGACTCGTTTGATGATTTCGCGATCTTCACTGAATGCTCTTTTCCTCCCAAATACTTGTGTTTATGATAATGATATTTTCATGTTACTATTTATATCGATTTCGTAGTCGTTTTTTAATAGGAAACACAAAATTTCAAGCAAATATCCTGTTAATTTTTTTTCATGATACAAATCGAAGCCAGTCGAAGCTTTCGATTCGTAAAAATCAGCTCCCAAGCACGCACAAATTGACATATAAAAATCATGAGCATTAGAAAATGTGACATCAATCTAGGAGTTTTTTGTATGTATTTCGCTAGCGCACGCCATTTAGTTCGACCAGTCCGTATCATATTTGATCATGTGGTACTGCTAATAAATATTCAAAATTGAACTTTCATATTTACATTGCATTATATATATGACATTAACATGCCTTGTCTTTTGGCTTTTTAAATTATATATTATGTGGAGTCATTCTCGAGAAGAAGATGAATTCTCTTGATCAAAGAAACGTTCTGAAGTCATCACAAATTTGCTCATGATTAAAAAGAGTATGCGAAAATTACTTCAATGTATTGGTGGGTCAATAATAAAATGTTCATATTTTATCCTACCAACTTGCAAATAACTACGGCAAGCGGTCGGTTAAATGTGTACACCTTGGCGTATGAGTAACAATTGGTTTTAATTGATTTTTAAACCCTGAACAGGGCATACTAAGTTTGCCACGAATATTATAAAACCGAGAAGAAAACGTGCGAGATCTTATGGGATATATATGTATATAACTTGTCGATATTATATAGACCATATATATATAAATCATCAACGTAACTGGCTGAGTCAATTTTGCCTAAGTCTGTCTGTCTGTCGTCCGTCTGTCTATATATACACGTGAAATTTTGCACATAATTTTTTCTCTCCAAGAAGCTGCTCTCTTGTCGGAATTTTCGATATCGGAGCACTATAGCATATAGCTGCCATACATACTGAACGATCGGAATCGAGTGCTTGTAAGGAAAACTTTTTCATTTGATGAGATAAATTCACCAAATTCGGCATGTGTCATTGTTTCAGGAAGCGGTAGAATCTTCGAAGAAATTGTTCAGATCGGATTAATATAGCTTGTAGCTGCCATACAAATTGAACTATCGGAATCAAATGCTTGTATGTAAACTTTTTTATTTGTGAAGGGTATCACAGCTTATGTGCAGCCAAAGTTAACGTTTTTTCTTGATTTTTTTTTTTTTTAATTTTTACCTGTTGAATATAAGAACAGTTCCATAACTTTTTCCTACAACCATCAGAAGGCAAGTGTATGCGTTAATAATAAATAATAAGACTGCACGAAAGCAATCACACATATTTGTATATAAATTGAAAATGTTGCAACTTGTTGTTGTAGCAAATATTACGCCATTAAGCCATGCAGACAGGGAAGAGAATGCTGTTGTTGCAAATAGTTTCAACATATTTTGCGCTGCACACATTGTGCATGTGGCAATCAGGCAGCTTATAACGGTGGCAGAGCGTTGTGGAGTGAAAAGAATAAATAATATCGAAACTAAAACAAAAAAGCCGAGTGAAACAATAAACTACACAATGCGAGGAAAAGTGATATTGTGATATTTGTAATCTGCTGCCTGTCGACGTGCCACTCAGCAGCGCCTGAACACACCAAGGCACACACACATCGCCACTGGCGGCGCATAACATCGATTGCACCTGTTGAGTGGCACACACATACACACACACAAGCTGCCATACTTAAATATGCGCAATGCATTGTACTACACCATGCTAGGTCCGCCTTCTACCTCAACCCCTTTACCCAGCGCGTTAGTTAGTCTTGCAGTTTTCTCCATTTCCTTCAGTATTACTGTTGTTGTTGTTGCTGTCGTGTATTGTCTGCGCAAAATGTACATTTCCCTCCACGTCACGCCGCATTTTGCCCGCTGATTGCTCATTTCACTGCCTTGCGGCACAAATCTGTTCATTCAGCCTTTTGTTCTCATCGCAGCGCATAATGGTGCGAGTTCGTGTGCGTATGTATGTGTGTGAGAGCGTCTATCACCAGGCACTGCTCCTGGTTTTAGTGGCACTATGCCATTCGTGTTCCATATTTTATCAACGAAACACAAATACTTCCACTTCTTTTCACTTCATGTCTGCGGAGTGGACGGAGGAAGACGCTCCGGAGTTGCCTTATTTCACTTCCGGCGTTGTTCATTTTCAATTCTTTTGATACTTCTCTTGTGTTTTGATTTTTGTTATTTTTTGTAACTATTTTTGACATTAAATTGTATTAATTTCTTTCGACTGACAGTTCCATTCATATATATATGTATGTATATATGTATCTACCATATACATATATACCGTTCATTATATACATATATAATAAAAACATACATTTGTAAGACATCACTTGTTCATTTCCAATCTCAGCTACAATTTTCTTAATTTTCTTTTTTAGTATAAATTAACTTAAATTAAATTTATAACTTAATGTTTCGAAACAGTTGTAGCACGACTTTCGTTAGCTCGATTCGGTATCGTAAAACAATATTATCAAACAGGATTTAAAGGAAACTCTATAAGATCTGAAGATAATGTACAAGTTTCATTTTTTGTTGGTGTTTTGAGGATAGTGTCCGTTGACCGTCCGTGACCGGATGAAAATACAGATTCGTTCCGGTTAGCTGCGCCTGTCTATCGTGAAAACAGCAAAGATTCTTCGTGAGCAATGCTTAAGAAGTAGGATTCCAAATGTCTTCACTTATTGACCATGCTTATGTGGCATAGTTTTTTCAATTTCTAAATCTCACCGCTCATGAGTTCTACCAGTGCATTCGAATGTGAAAAGCTATCTCATAATCTTTCTTTGCCATATCAAATATTTGAAAAATTCTTAGGATAAAGAGGTTAAGTGGATTGCTAAATATATATTTTCAATGACAAGCTGCAACAAAAACCGTGATATGGATTTGTTAGGTTAGGTTTGGTCACGTAAATAGGCTGATATTCGTAAGACCACTAATAATCTCACTTGAACAAATGGAGACGCCTGTTCGATGAGATGTCCAGAACTCCTAGGTAGGGCTCAAAAAGATCGTCGCACGTCTACTAATCCCTTAGAGCCAACCGCAAATTTATTGAGCTGTCTAATAGTTATCTACTCCAGGCAATTCGCTGGGTTCGCAGAAGGTATGGCAACCAATATGCTTTAAGCTTAGTCTCGCGAAACCTGGACAGTGAAGGAGAGAGTGTCTAGATATTTCCACCTCATCTTACTCAAGGCAACTTTGACAAGTTGTGTTCTACAAAAGCTTTAGCCTCACCGCGTAAGTGCCAATGGGACACTATCCACTTAGGGCAACTATCATTGCGACCATGTGAACCTTGCTAAGATGCTTTCCACTCTGGCCCAGAAGGCTTTCGCAACCACTGATCCAGTGCCCGAGCACACTACGACGGGAATACCAGCTCTTGCTCATTCGAATGAGAATTAGATAAGGATGCATATTCTAGTGAGCTGAACGGCTTTACAGTTTCCGATGATTCGGTTGTGACCGGCCCTACAGAAATGTTTAATATGTACTTAACTTGATGTTTCATGCAGTGATGTGGGTTTGTAAGCCAAGCCAATGCCAAGGTGTTGACGGTATTTTACTTTCTTTCCTCACTTCTGACTGGTAAACCTTGAGTTCTCAATGGGACAAGTGAGTATATGCTAGAGTTATAAAAAGGGGAATTCGAGTAAGGTGTTATATTTCTTAAAAAGGTTACTATTAGTAGTTATGTCATATTTTTTTTTTTAGAATACAGCGGCTGGCCGAAGGTATCTAGAGAATATTATACACCAAATTTGGATTAAGTAGTATTAGGATTTGCTGATAAAGGTTACAAAAACCTTGTGTTATAGGAGAGTAGAGATTATGCGTTACTCATACGCAGTGTTGTCCATATCAGTTTGCCAAATAAGTGATATTTGTGAATATATATATTTTACTTGTTTATATTCCACACGATCTGAAGTACTAAAACTCTTTTGAAAGTGAATTTTATTAAAGCAACCCAATCTTTAACTCTTCTACCTGATCAAATTTGACCCGGACTGGAAAAAAATTTTGAATTTTTGTTGTTTGTGTTTTAAGTAAATTTTTTAGCACCATTCATTAGATTGTTGGATAGATTCGACGTATTATTCATAAACCCACGTCTCTGAACTACTAATAAAGCGTTTGATAAATTATATCTCGAATCACTCTTTGGCAACAAAATCACGTTTAAGGGAAATTGGCAAAATAATACTACTCTAGAATATGGTATTTTGAATTATAAAAATATTATTATTGTCTAATGTATGAGAAATATATATTCAAATATATTTGAACTTATGCTTAGTCTTGTCATAAGTTCTGTAACAAGTTCAGTGTGTTGTGAATGAATGGACTAGAAAATATTAATTATCTAGGTTGCCTTTATATTTTCGGTTTTGGTAATCCTATTGTTACAATCTGGCATCCCACAACTTTAAAGTAAAGTTTGACTTTTTTGCTGATGTTCATACCTTGAACGTTTTCACAGATGAGCAATATTTTTGTTCTTTACAGTAATTTACAATATTCATTTCAATAAAAATAATGGAATTAAATCGCAAACTTTTTCGCGTGATACTTTTTTTTTGGTAATTTTCGTCGTGGAACAGTGCATAGATGAACTTAATTAAATTTTTGGCGATGAAACTTCATCAAGTAAACAGATCAGTTTATTTATAGTATGATATCGAGGTCGTAGACCACTCAAAGTCGAATTTCTGGAAAGTTGTAAAAAATAAGTTATTGACTCGGAAAGTATTGATTTTTCGAAGCACGTTGCTATGTGCAAACTGAAGCTCTCAAAAGATATTTGAAAATTTATATGATTGAGAAATTTGAAATTTTTACACTTTTGAATTCGAAAATTTGTAGTTTGTCGAAGGGAAGACTTTATTCGATTACAAGTTTACAGTTATTTGACGACTATGATAATAGAGGCTGTGTTTTTTCTAATTTGGGTTGCTAAACTCGAAAATGACAATGAAAATTTCCTAACGCGTAGGGATTTTTGTGTTCTAAGCACTTCAGTAAAAATTTTTGCCTTCGGATTAAGTAGTGGTTAAGTAGTGTTATTTAGTAATTTTTATTATTTCATCTGCAGATTAAAATACTTATTTTTACATATTTTTTATCAACAATAACTTTTAACACATATCTAAACAACAATTGGAGTGATGTAAAAATTATGTGTTTGCATTTGTGAAATGTGCTTCTCATCTGCAGCTGCAATCAGCTCATTTGAAATGTGTCGCATTCCAGACAGCCCCACGGCACTTTTTATTCCAATGAATTCATGCTGGATTGCAATACTTTTGCTTGCGTGCCTGTATTTGTGGGCGCTTTGTTAAGCCCGAGCTGCCGCTGCTGCTGCTTTAGGGGACTTTTGCAATATGACAAGCATGCTTTTACAAGTGCGAGATGCGAATAGTATGTAGCTCTAATTGTTGTTTTCTGCATATCCTTAAATGGCATACATTTTTGTTTTCCAAAGCAAAATATGTGAAATATTCCAAGCGGCCTTACTGAAGTTATTTTTATTTAGCATAAAAAGAAATAAATTTTTTTTGTTTTAAATAAAAGCTTGCTAAATTTTAGAAATTTCTGCAGCATTTTGTTAAATTAAATGCAATAGATTTTCATTATAATTGCTAAAAATTCTATACAAAGTTTTTACGTAAGTTCAAAAAATCACTCATACGCCCTGTCATACCTGCATGCAATCGCTTTCACGCTTGGCTTGCTAAGCTACAAAGCAAATAAATTCCTGCAATAAATACACTTCGAAAGCACAATATTTAGCGCATTTTATAGCAAGTGCTTAGCAACAATAACAACAATGTAGGCGACAAACAAAAGCAAGTCATCTGCAGCAGCGTTTAATGGCAAGTTGGCAAAGTTATTCAGTGTAAAGTGCAATCGATTTGCGGCTTTTACATCTTAAATGAAAATCTTAAATTTCCTGCTTGCACACGCACGAGTGCCTACAACAATTTTTGTGTAAATTTAGCTGAAAGTTTTCATTCGGTTGCCTGCTCGCTTGCTTGCTTGTTTGCTTGTGCTAAGCAATCGAGCTAAAATACTATTTAAATGTACTAAGTTATAGCTATATGGGTGTATGTGTGCGCTTCTGTAGCTTGCTGCTGTTGTGAGTGAAATTTGAGGAACTCATTTTTGTGTTTTTTTGCGAAATTTCTTCATTTCTTATTTGTTATTTGGTGGATTTCTTTTTGAGTAATCCTTACGTGTGCTGTCTTCTCATAGCTAAATCTGCTTTTTAACCTTTTTAATCTCACTTATTACATTTCTTGGGTTTCTGCGAATTTTATTCCACTCATTTGACTCTCTTAGTCACTTTCGTATTAAATTTCTTGTGCTTACACATTCACATTCGCACGAATCGACGCTTGAATTTGGGTTAACAAATATCCAGTTTTATTTGCATTGTTTTTGTTTTAATTGTATATGCTTGCTCCGCTTTCAAAGCATTCCGGGCGCTCATTTAAAACTCTTTTGAATGCGTTTTCAGCGTCCTTTGATTACGTTTTCTTTTTGGGTTTCTCTTTTGGCAATTTTGTTTGGAATACTAGCTCTGCTTTAGACACGTATGTGCGTGTGTGTGCTTGCATACAGATATGTGTTAGTGTTATGACAATAAGTGTTTTTGATTGTCTTCCTGCATCGTTGTTGCATTAAGTATTAAATTTTGAAAATCGGTTAAATTGAGAGGGAAAGTTTGAAGTTCGACCGAATTGCTCTGAATAAAATCTTAAAGATAAAACTCCCCAAAAAATGTATCATTTGGTGCGGCTTATGGCATGGCGGCATCATCTGGTCCTTATTCATCAGAAATAAGGCAGTAAATGCCGTCACCATCAATAGAGAGCATTATAACCAACTTTTTTCACGATATTTGATGAAATCGGCGCGGACGATCTCTATTTCCAACTAGACGGCGCGGTATTTTAACATCACGTCATTCTTGTTGGTATACCCTATAAACTCTATATCTGGTAGACCATTCCTTTAAAATTTGCTTGTAATAAATTTATAAGCCAGAATATATCCTGAGTCATGTTTTTTTAGCTTAAGATTCAACCCAGAATAAATGTAGGTATAACAAAACGCCTAGTTATATTTTCTGAAATCTTATCGCAATACATACAGACTCCCTTAAAGGCCATTTATTTTCAATATCGACCTTATTTTTGATAACCATTTGCCAGAAGTGCTTTGTCTGCTAACTGAATAGCAGTAACCTAATCAACTTGTTGCCTACATTTCAGCGCTAATATCATTAACATTATCCAAGTCACACACCTTTTCATGTTGAATGATAATATTTCCAAGCAAAAATAAAAAATAATGGGTAATAAATAGCTAAACTATTAAAAGGTATTTCAGACGGTTATCTTTCTAAAACTTTTTTATTAAATTTTGTATACCAAAAATTCACTCACACTTTTAGGCGATCTATGATTTGATGTAAATATAAGAGTTACTGAGCATTGTTTTATAACTAAAAATAGCTCAAAATATTTAAAAAATAGGTATTTTTTATTTGGAATGCCCCTCAGAAGTGGGATTAATATAGTGGTATATTTTCACCAGATTTCACACCACCATCAATTTAGACTCGAACTGGTTCTTATAAACTACGAGCGCAAACCCATTCATTTAACTTTTTGTTCTAGATTGGTACAATGGCTTTTTATGTTCGTGTGAATTTTGATTTATATATGTCAATTAGTGTATGCTTTGCAATTTTAAACATGGAAAAAGCAAAATGAATAACGGATTTGCTTGGAGTTTTATGTTTTCAATGGAATCACGACTAAGAAATCGTTGAAAATATTGCAGGGGTGTTTTTGGAAGTCTATGTCATCATGTTAAGGTCGTGAAGTCACCGAAAACCTGCCTCACTCGATTTATGAAAAAAATGCCAAAAAAGTTAAAGAGACAACGCTTGATAACCATCGTGTTGGCACTAGAGAGATAGCAGAGGATCTTTACTTCTCTTAAGGTTCGACTCAACACATTTTGGTTAATGTTTTGGGTATGGATAAGTCAATGCTAGATTCGTAACAAAAGATGTGAATCTTTTACAAAACGACGTCGAGTAGAGATCGCAAAAGAGACCATGAACGCATCATTAGTGCTGACGAGACGTAAATTTGTGAATATTATGTCGATATTTTCGAACAATCTAGCGAATGGCGCTCGAAAAATTTGCCGAAACCCAAAAAAAAAGTTCGCTGAAGGCACTGAAAGCCACCCTAGTCAAAGCTTATAACAAGTGTATGGAAAATTGGATAGTTGGCGTGCGCGCATTGGCTCGGGAGTGATAATAAAATTTTGTATTGAATTTGATAAGATCGTATAGCTATTTTTAAGGAGCAAAATAACAGAGTTTGCTATGCTATTTTTAATGGTATTGTAGACTACAAATATCTACCAAATATGTCTTTTACCAACCAGAAATGAAAATTTTTGATGTCTTATATTAAAAACGAAACATGGATAAAAATTAAAAAAAAAATTTTAAAATAATCTACTTTTATGAATAAATATTAAATAAAAATAGGTCTCAGTTTCTGCGATCACCTCTTTTTTCTTCTTCCCAGCGAATATTCCTTTGATATCTGAAAACAGCTGATAGTCGCTGGCGCCAGATCTGGTAAATATGGTGGATGCGCAAGGAATACGAAGCCCAGTTATTGGATTTTGCCATCGTTTAACTGACTTGTGACACATTACATTCTCTTAGTGACTTTTTCTTTCAAATAAGGCTGTTTTCTGCGATTTCATCCTTCAACTGTTGTTAGTTCTTTCTTTTTCAAAAAAATTATTCCATACGCTTTCCAAAATACAGACTCGGATGACTGTCGATTGGACGTCGGAGTAAAATGATGGAGCCATGTTTCATCCATTGTCACATATCAACCTAAAAGCTCGGTTATATTACGCTTGAAGATCTGCGAACACGGGTCCGACTCATTGTTTTTGGTGAAAAGTAGGCACGCGCGGCATTCACTTTGCACGGAGCTTTCTCATACCCAACTATTCGTGAATGATATGATGTACACGTTCAGTTGATAGCTTTAGAGTGCCTGTTATCTCGAATAGCTTCATTTTACGGTCATCTAAAATTATTTTGTGTACATTTTTGATGCTTTCGTTTGTAATAACATTTTTTGGGCGTTCACTGCCTTCACCCAATTTCGTGCACATTTCACCACGTCTAAATTTAGCAAACTAATCTTTGATGGTTGATTTTCCTGGGGCAGTGTCCGGAAACTCGTTATCAAGCTAAGTTTTTGCTTCAACTGTATTTTTTCTTTTCAAAAAGTAAAATTCTATTAAGACTCGAAATACATTTTTATCCATTTTTTTCACAAAAACAAAAGTTTCTTCAAACAAAATGATATTATTCAAGAACTAAGGATCTGACAGCTGTCAAATTTATACACGCGCCTTATGAAAGTTAGAGCTAACTGAAAATCATATCAATTTAATTCTAATAGCGCCGTCTATAATGTCATGTAAAGCTTTGTAGTGTGATATGTGCTTAAAAATACTTCTGCTGAACTCTCATTTAGATTTCTTTCTTACAAGTTTGGTTGCTGTGAATGCTGAAGTAGGTGAGAGGTGCCTTCAGGATATATCCTTCATGCAGAAGCGGGATATGTAGCGCAAGAATGCAAGCAGATTATGCTTGGGGACTTAAAAGAGACCCTGCGGAAGTCAAACATTCATGCAAATCATCACATTTTCTCTACATAAAGCAATAATTTCTCCAAATGCAGCTGGTGTTTGTACTTTTTAATTAAATATATATTTTGATGTCACAGGAAAACCTGATTCAAAATGTGATATGAATTTTGATGCGACAGTGAATTAAAATTCTGTTAACCAGTGTTATTAAACATTGAAGAATAGGTGAAATATAGAAGATAAATTGTGTTGAATGTATTATGACTTTGTACTAAGAATGAACTGAAATTAGCTTATTATCACTTCAATAAGTAATATAATAACCAGCTTTCCGCGACACCTGCATTGGCCAACATGTAATATATCTTAGGGGAATTAAAAGTGAACATATTTTCTCAAGAATAATATTGTTTGGTGGCAAATATGTATTCGGTTGGATATTTTCCATTTTTCAGGTTCAGTTTGAAATATGCACTTCGGATACTATACCAGATAAGTTTGTAAACTTAACTAGACAGGTGATTTTTCTTTTTTTTTTTTTGTAAATTATACACGCTGAGGAGGGTCTTCTAAAGTATAGAATCAATTCTAGGTTTGTTTTTCAAATACCATTTATATTGATAATTAACAGAAAATTATAAAACAAAAATTTTATTTAACTACACTTTTTGGAAGAGCTGGTAACCCTAATCAGGAAAAAAATACAACTAAAAATTGTTAGTATTTGATTTACATTTTTAATTGTACAAAATATCTTTTGTCAAAATATCCAACATGAACACCAGCGCGTTAATACTTAATTACACAATATTAGTTAAATTTGTTAGATAAATGGTAACCCTATTTCGAGAAAATACTAACTGAAACACTTCAACAAATTTTTTGACTTTCATGTAATTAAAAAGTTTAACTTAAAAAATAAAATAAAAGTTTCAAGAAAGTTGGCAACCCTATTGATTTATTTTCTATAAAATATTAATTTAAACACTTCAACATATTTGTTGGCTTCAATGTAATTATAAATTTCGACTTAAAAAACAAAATAAATTAAAATTTTTCTTAGATATGGTAACCCGATTTCGAAAAAATACTAACTGAAACACTTCAAAACATTTGTTATAAAAAGTTATAAAGTTTACTCAAAAAAAAAAAAATTTTTCAAGTGAAATGGCAACTCTGTCGATTATTTTTCCAGAAAATATTATCTGAAACAATTCAACATTTTTGTTGCCTGTCATGTAATTATCAAGCTTAACTTCAAAAAAAAATAAAATAAATTTAAATTTGTTAGAGATCTGGTAACCCTGTTTCAAGAAAATACTAATTTAAGTACTTCAACACATTTGTGGACTTTCATGTTATTACAAAGTTTAACTTAAAAAAATAAAATAAAATTTTCAAGTGATATGGCAACCCTAGCGATTATTTTTTATTAGCTTAAATTAACATGAAAATTATATTGATTTCATACGTTATTTTCAACATATAATATACTTAAATACATTTTTTGAGAGATGCGGCAACCCTATTATGACTTTTTTTGTTTAAATCAACTTAAAAACGATATCGACAAAGACTTTGTACGTGTCTAATACACATATTTTTCAATATATTATATCAATTTTGAGATTTTTTTGCTTTTGAGTAGCTTTAAAAAAAGCGGTGAAATGAACACACGATTATCATAATAATTTACACGACATAATTTGTCCTTATTTGAAGCTCTTCAAAAGTTCTTTTAGAAATAGTAGAATATAGAATAGATGAAGAAAATATGCGTTCCAGAATTTGTAGCTGAAAAAAATACTTTTTTGTAGGACTCTAAAGGTACCGTTACATTATATGACACTACTTTTCCAAAACCGCTAAGAACTCGCATTCATTCACGATTTTTGAAATATTGTTAATATTTTGTATGAAATAGGAAACTTGAAGAATTTTCACTCAATACTTGAAGTTTGTATCCACAATTTTATACTTCTAAATTTTCAAAAAAACGCTAACTGGACACAAAATTTTTCGGCCGCAGGCACAACCAAGCAATATTTACTGACGAACAAGTGAAACAAGTCAACTCAGAACTTTCATGTTTGTGTGTGTGTGTGTACGTGTGAATAGTGGAAGATGTTTATGTATACACATTTAACTAACATACACATTTATCTAACATATTCATATGTGTGTGTGATTGTGCATGAAAGTTTCGCTAAAATGTCTGCTTTGTGGCTCAAGGATAAGTTGGGCACTAAGGCTCGATGCTGTGCAAATTGTAGGCTCACAGCAAACACAGCAAACTGAAAATATAAAAATAAAATAAATACAAAAATAAATAAAAAACGCACAAGTAAATAACTTTAGTGCTAAGAAAGACTTGCTACATTTAACGAGACGACCCAGTTAACCGAACTGGCCGGCCTGCTTACGCATGAGCTCTTCCGGCGCTTTATAATTTGAAGACTAGCCGCTAACACACAGCCACACATACTTCTCCTTCTTTATATATGTCGGCGTGTGTTTGTGTATTTGCTGCTCAGCCTGCTCTGTTGGCAAGTTTTCTTCAAGGCCATTAATTTGACGCTGCACTCGCTTCGGCGAAGAAAAAAGTGCTTAGAAGTGTTGTTGGGCTATTTATGTGGTTGTTGTTGTGCCTATGCGGTGCTACTGCAGCAGTTGTTTGTTGTTATATTTGTAGTCTACAGACAATTTTTCTCAACAAACCGTTGAGATTTGGTATGTGTGCGTGTGTGTAGTAGCTGCGGCGAGCGAGCAAAAAATATATGACCGCCATTTATAGTAAAATCTAAGGACTTCGCGTGCGCTGCAGCCGCCTAATGTGAGTTCTTAGTTATTTGAAGCGCAGTTTATTTTTCTATATTTATATTTTATTGTGAAAAAATGAAAACAAGAAAAAATTCTAACTCCGTCGAAGCTATAATGCCTTTCACACACAAAATTTTTTTCATATATGGGTTTGATCGGTCAGTTTGTATGGCAGCTATATGCTATAGTTGTCTAATCTAAACAATTTTTACGCGAATTGCACAATTGCTTAAGACAATAACATATGCCAAATTTCGTGAAGATATCTCTTCAAATAAAAAAGTTTTCCATATAAGCACTTGATTCCGTTCGCTCAGTTTGTATGGCAGCTGTATGCTATAGTTGTCCAATCTGAACAATTTCTTCGGAGATTACACCACAGAATTAGACAATAATATGTGAGAAATTTCGTGGAGATATCTTGTCAAATGAAAGAGTTTTCCATACAAGCACTTGGTTCCGAACGTTCAGTTTGTATGGCAGCTATATGCTATATAAATTCGATATCGACAGTTCTCACTAGTGAGAAGCTTCTTGTTGAGAAAAGGACGTGTGCAAAATTTCAGATCGATATCTCAAAAACTGAGGGACTAGTGCGCGTATACACATACATGAAGACGGATATGACTAAAACAATCCAGCGCTGATCATTTATATACATTATATATATACATATGTTGGACTTATGTAATATTATGTATATAATTTGAAGTATATATATAATATACATATATACATATATATAATATACACATGTCTTTTATGGGTTCTCCGCTGTTTCCTCAGCGCAATATACTTCGTTCAGGGTATAACAACAATAAGACCGTAGTAAAGAGCAATTGCGTGCAAGATTTTGTTTAATGTTCATCATACGCCGTGTCGTCCATTACTTGTCGCTATTTGCTACAAATATTGTAAGTACACGCTACTTTTGCGATAATTTCGCCATCTCTGTGTTGAGCATTAAATTATTGTGGCACTAATTGGTTGCGTAAACGCTTGGCGGAGGAAGTGGTGTGGCTACATTAATTACTTGCGCCCTCCCTCCATATGCTTAAGACCTTGTTAAACCCAATGCTTTGGTCTCTTTGACTTTATAACATTTTGCTATAAATTTTATTTACTTTTATACTTCAACGTTACCACTCCAATTCCTCATTTTCATAATCTTGCTGGGCTTAGTGGCTCTTCCGTTGGCCAGTGTGAGTGATTTGCTTTTGCCGGTATTATTAAGCCTATCAAAGTAGACTCGTTAAGCTTTGAGTAGAAAGTTAAGCAGCGACAAAGCATTTCCGGTAATTACTGTGACCAAGTGCAACATGTTGCATAAATTTACAACCTTGTATACAGTTGTTTGCTTTTATTGTAAGTAAGTAAGTAAGTAACGAGTTATAGCTCATTAGTAGACATTTGTTTATGAAAAGAGTATAAAAAAGTTTTAGGTGCCTTCTAGGTAGGGTTCTAGTTATCATTGTATATAATGTTTTTATCATTAGAAACAAGAATTTGATACTGTTCATTCAGTTTGTATGACAGTGACATGCTACAATGGTCCGATATTGGAGGTTTCGACAAGTGAGCAGCTTCTTGGAAAGAAAAGAGTAGGTGCAGAACTTACGTTTGATAGATCAAAAATTGGGGGCCTGGTACAGATTGGTTGCCCAAACTATCTCAGAATATTATAATTTATTTCTTTATACTTTAAACATTTGTAAATAAAATATAATAAGGTGAGCACTAAGTGAAAAATATTTAGCAAATTAAATGATCGAGTCCAGGCAGGTACATATGGGCCATATATTTAAAAAATGGTTTTGTGGGTTCTCCGATTTTGACGAAACTTTAGAAAATCATAATGAAAAGCTGTTAGCTTTTTAGAAAGTTTCCATTGTTTGAAATTTTTTTTGCTTTCATGATCAGGTCACATATTTTTGAACAATTCTTATGTAAAATTGCCAAGGAATCAATTCATTTTGAAAAAAAAAATTGGGGGAAAAGCACAAAAACGGGATTTTTGAAAAAAAAAATGGTTGTTTTGCAAAATAAGAAAGCTGAGATTTTTTTACAAAAAATTGGATTGATTTCGAAGAAAATCATGAGGCTGCTGAAGATAATTTTGAAAAAGGCTTCATAACCGATTCACAAAATTTTGAGGAAAATTTCCCTTTTCAAAATAACAGCTTGAATTACATTTTTAAGTGAAAACTTGGTTTATATTTGAAATTGGCAGCCATATTAAATTTTTTGTGTTTATAATTAGCATTTTTTATTAAAAAAAATTCAGCGAAATGGCAACCCTGTTCAGAAAAATTTACGAAATCAAATATTTCTCTATAAATTACAATAAATATAATTGCCAAAAAAATTGGCAGAGATGGCAACCTTTTTTTTGACTTGGATAAAAGCATTCATACTTTTATTAAAAAAACTTAGGATATGATTATAAATTGAAATTAAATTTCGGTATAAATGGCAACCATATTTTTGATTCGGATAAAATTATTAATATTTTTATTTGAAAAATTTGGTATAAGACTCAAGACTTAAATATATGTATATTTATGTATTTTTTTGTTATGTTTAAAATTATTATGTTTAAATTAAAAAATTTAGAGAAATGACAACCCTATTAGAAAACATTGACGAAATCAAGCCCTTCAGTATTTTTATTTTATTACCATATATTTTCTTATGAACTGTAAACAAAATAATTATTAAAAAAAATTTAGTAGATATGGCAACTCTATTTCGAAAAATTCAAAAACCAAAACTTTTCCATAATTTTTTCTTTAAATAAATATAAGCATTAAAATACATTAATATGTGTAATTAAATTTTCTTTGCCATTGATGGCAACCCTAATTGTCAATATTCATTCATTTAAAATTTTTTACATTAGCTTTTTTAAAAAACTTGGCAGAAATTTGTAATATTTGTCCATATTTTTAATTTGGATAAAATATTTATATTTTTATTCAAAACATTTCGTATGAGCTTAAAATATACAAGCATTTAATTTTTTTTATATTTATAAGTATTATGTGTCATTGAAAAACTTTAGAGAAGTGGCAAATTATTTCAGAAATTTAAAGCCTTTCAATATTTTTGAAACACATCTGATTATTAACTGTAATCAATATAAATAATTAAAATTATTAAAAAATTAACAGATATGGCAACACTATTTCGAAAAATTCATAAACCAAAACTTTTCCATAATGTTAGCTTTAAAAACTACATTAATACCATTAATTAAATTTTCTTTGAGATAAATGGCAACTCCAATTTTCTTAACATTAATTAATTCAAGCTTTTAATTCAAGAACTTTTGTTGTCTTACGCATAAGCGTAAAACTGATTCATAGTACATTTTTATGCAGATAGTTACTCTAATTCCAAACTTTTTGATTTGAAAAACGATTAAAATTATTTTTTTTAAGATGGTATACTCTAATTCTATAATAAGTTTAAGAGCATTTCCATGATGCTTTGTTATATTTCAAACAATTATTCCAGGCAATTTTCGTCTGTCTGCACTTCGTGCCTCATTCATTTCAAGCCACTCGCCTTAGACAATCACTTTACACGTTGCACTTAGATTCGCTTGCAACACACGTTTCGCTGCACTTCTTTCATCTTGTTGATTGGCCGCCGTTTACGCCGAGCAATTTAAACACAGTTTGTCGGAAATGGCAGCTTTGCGTGCGAAGCTCACAACTGGGCCCCGAGCTAAATGAAGTGATTAAATTATTCCAATCGCGTTAAACAGACGGACGTGAGTGGTTTAATTTTTATTTTTAGTTTTTTGTGTTGACTGCTTTGAAAGAATAGCGTGTTGCAGTGCTTGAGTAAAGTAGTGTTAGTAGAGAGTGCAATCGTCGAAAAATTGCCACATTTGAAGAGAAAGAAACTGCTGTTTCACCAAGACAATACACGGTGACACTAGTCAGTGGAAACGATGGAAAAAAATCCAAGCATTGGGCGAATTGCTTCCGCAAACACCGTATTCTCCAGATTTCAAAAGAACGCCAGCTGGAAAAAAATTTCGTCGAAGGAAGAGGTCATACATATATGCCTGATGATTGGAATATAACTGTGCTCTGCCAATCCACAAAACGGGATGGATATGTGGAAAATTAAAGACCAGCGCCAACAAACTGATTGGACCTTATCAGTGCGGCTTTAGATCTGGAAAATCAACAACTGACCAGATATTCACCATGCGCTAAATCTTGGAAAAGACCCGTCAAAAGAGAACAGACACACACCACCTCACGTTGAGCAATGCCAAAAGCTCCGTCAGAAGGACCTCTCCGAGCCGACGAACAAAGACCAACCTCTACAATCATCGTCCGTCTTACTATATGGTGCAGAGACATGGGCGATGGCAACATCTGATGAGTCGGTGAGACGAGTTTATGTATGTTTACGCATTGGCAACGGCGAATACCCGCAGCCGATGGAACGATGAGCTGCACGAGATATACGATGACATTGACATTGTTCAGCAAATCAAGATACAGCGGCTGCGCTGGCTAAGTCATGTTGTCCGGATGGAAGAGAACTCCCAATTTTTGAAGGGTTTCGATTCAGTACCCGCTGGTGGAAGCAGAGAAAGAGAAAGACCTCCACTCTGTTGGAAAAATCAGGTGGAGAAGGAGCTGGCTACACGTGGAATCTTCACTTAAGAGGTGATCGCCGATGCTGAGGCCTACTTTTAAGCAAAGAACAATTTGTACTACAAAAGTGGTACCGAAAAGTTGAAAGGTTGTTACAATTAGTGTATCACCCTTAAAGGAAACGAATTGTGGCAATAAAAATGTGTTTTACTAAGATAGGCTGGGGTCCTCTCAATTGATCTAGGAAACTTTGAGAGCTTTTACAAAACCAATGCAGGAGTCCCTTTGACGAACCTATTCGAAAACTCTACAGCAAGTATAATAATCAGATTTTATTATTTTCTTTTCGCGACTGTTCTTCTTCCATAAAAAAAAATAAAGGAGAAACGAAAACCGTCGTTGCAGCAACTCATTAGCCGAACAAATGAGCGAAATGACTGCAATTTTCAAATGGCTACAATTTTCGTATGCTGCATAAAGTATTAAAGTGTCACAGCTTGTACGAATTGGCGAAAAGTGACAACCAAAAGTGAAATGACAGATAGCTTAGAAAAAGCGCAGCAGCAGCAGCGGCAAGGGCAGTAATACCCGGCGACGACCGAAGTAGAAGCGGATATGAGGCATATTTCAGTTTGGGCGACTGCCAAAAACCAAAAAACCGATTGGAGAGCACGGACCGTGGCATTTACAGACTCGCATGCCCAGGCCAGACAACGGACGACATAAGCAGACATAACTGATTAGATGTGTGTTGTACTTATGATGCCCTGCTGCTGGTTCCACGTACGTTTGAGTGGCGGATTGGCAGGTCAACAGTGGTAATGTGGAAGGAAGCGATATTTATGACTTTCCCTCAAAGCGCAGAGCACTTGACGACAGCAGGCGCTTCGCAAAAATTATGAAAGATACAATAAAATAGCTTTGTTTTTGTAATTTCACACAAATTCTGAGCGAACTGGCAGCAATTTGCCTAAAATACTTCGGAATGCATAGCACTGACCGCATTTTAGGCCATTTATTTTCACTATTCGCTATTTGCACGACGAAAGTGAGAAATAAAAAATTGAACAACAACAACACAAAACAGGTAATGCCGGTGAAGGTCGTCGCTAACGAAAAAAGTAAAGCCAAAAGAAATAAACTAAGCAGCGGGGAGAGTGCAACGTGAATGGAGACTAGGCGAGAGGTGTGAAAAAATTATGAAAAATCACTGTGACACACTTTCGTCTGCGTCGACCTGCGTCGGCGTTTTTGTCTGCTGCAGCTGTGAAGTGTTTGCTTTCAGTGGAAATTGCGCGCAAATATCCTTGCATTGAGTGCTTTGCTATTTGCACTCTAACCGTAGTTGTATTCATGTATGTGAGTGTGAGTGGTTGGGTGTGCAGACAAGCAGGTCGGCCGGTTTAGATTGTGTAGTAAATAAATATTTTATGATTCGGGCGCATTCGGTGTAATCAACTCATTCCGATAAAATTGAATATAAATGCTTACAGTTATGAGTGAATATGTATGTGTGTGAGCTGGAATCGTATACTCGTATAACTTGTTGAAAACGGATAAACAGATTTCCATGCATCCTTAAAGCGTGTTCAAAGAATGCACCGCAGTTTTTTTACTCCCCTATAAATTTCCTATGGAAGCGCATCAACGGAACCCTTGCTCTCCTGACTAATGAATGTCCGGAGCGTAATCTGTGTCGAATTTCGTGTAGTTATTTTGTTAAATAAAAGTTTACCAAAAAGGAACAGGTTTTTGTTAGGACAGCTTGCATGGCAGCTCTACATTAAAGTGGTCTGATATCGGCGTTTTTGACAACTGAACAGCTACTTAGAGAGAAAAAAACTTTTGTAAAACTTCGATCGATTTCTTAAAAACCGAGAATAAAGAGTTGGACATGGTTAAATTCACTCAGGTCACGCTGATAATTTATATAAATATATACTTTAAATGTCTCCGGTGTGCTTTCTGGATTTAGGAACTTCATGACAAACCTTATAATAACAAGTAAGGAACCAAACATTTCATACCGTTGCAAAGATTAACTGGAAGCTTGAAGTCTTTATATTAGGTATATGGGGGTTAAGGCAAGCTTTGTTTCGATTTGCATTGAATTTCAACAACATAACAGGTCAACTGAATAGTCCCGGCCTACTAAAACACATTCCTTGGAAAATTCGTTTTGTTTTATTCAACATAATTCCCTTCAAGGGTGATGCACTGATTATAGCGACCCTCCAACTTTTCGATACCATATACGATTTCGCTTTTGCTTCACAATAGGACTCAGTTTCGGCGATCACCTCTTCATTCGAAGGAAATTTCTTCCCAGCGAGCCTATTTTTGAGATCTGCATACAGGAAATAGTCACTGAGGGTTAAATATGGAAAATAAGGTGGATATGGAAGCAGCTCGAAGCTCAAATCATATATTTTTGCCATCGTTTTCACTAATTAGTGACATAGTTTTGGTGAAACAGCACTTCATTCTTCTTCAAATGCGGCCGTTTTTCGGCTATTCCGTCTTTTAAATGGTCCAATAATGCTATGTTATAGTTGCTGTTGCAGGTCCTTCCTTTTTCAGTGCAGTCAACAAAAATTATTCCATGTGTATCCCAATATAAAGACGTCATAACTTTAGCAGCCGACTGTTGCTTTTTCCACGCCTTAGAGCGGGTTCATCGTTTGAAGTCCACTCGTATGACTATTGATTGGACTTCGGAGTGAAATGTTATTATTAGTTTTTCTGTGCTCCTAATGTAGACTATACTAACCAATATGCAGGAATAAAATATGAACCGTTGAGTTCAAATGCTTTCATTTATAAATGTTTAAGTCTGGGAGAGAGTTCGCGAAGTTTTAACTTTGTGTTACTAAAGCTCAGCATTCAAATCTATCGCACGAGGGCTAGTTTAGTGTATAGTGGGTAATTAAATATTACCAAGAGATATAGAAACGGTTTAAGCTATTACACGAGGCATCGATTGCCTTGAACTGCTGTAGAAAAGGCATTGAAAAAAGGTGGAGTCTCTCACCCAAAGTGGTCCTCTGCCGCTACGATACCATAGTCAAGTCGAAAGTTGCTATCAGACTCAGTGAATATGGGTTCCTAAAAGCACACGTGTCTGAACCTTGGATCATGGAATGACCAAACCGAACTCTGTCGGCTCCTTATCTGCCCATATGCCGGCGAGAGAGCTGTGGGTGGCTAACAAGGCGTTAGAAGATAGGGGCAGTGTGCTTATGGATGGGTCAAATCTTGGCGGAAAGGTTGGTGGAAAGGTTTATTGTCAAGAGCTCTCAATCAATTCCAGCTTCAGACTTCCTGCCTATTGCAATGTTTTCGAAGCCGACGTTGCAGCCAATAAGGTAACAGTAGATTTACTGCTCCGTAGTGCAGTCTCCTTCACAGAAATTACCATCCACTCAGATAGCAAAGCGGCAATACTTTTTTTGAACTCATTAACAAAGCATCGAGTGTCGTTGTGATAAGGCTGGTATGAGTGCCAGGCCACAGCAGAATCGCAGAAAATTGTAAAGCTAGCAAGGAAAGTCCAGATTGATCTAGTAAGGCTTGCCTTTCCCTAGTTGTGGGACTTTTAGCAGGCCACTGCCCTATTGGCGTTCATGCTCTGTCTACTAGCTGGGAATCCTAGCAGACGCCATCTGCAGAAACTGTATGGCTGAAAATGAGCTGGAAACTACCCAACACTTCCATATCAGTGCACGTGCGATCTTTCATTACAAGAAAAATATAATCTTTGTGGACTCCCATATTTTTTGGTTACTAGGTTTCTTTTCTTCCTGTCTTCGAGTTTTGGCTTTTTAGCAAATCTATGGGAAAGAAGTACGCTCTAGCTGCCAGCTCGATTATTTACGGGTCTAGCGACTCTGAGTCCTCGCGAGGTTAAAACAATAAATCTCTTTTAAGTAGAGCCTCACTGCATACCCTACAGACGATACAATAGGCAGTTTACTGCTGACACAAAAATCTTCTCATAAAAGCTTCTTACAAGTTTACAGATGTCTGACAGGTCCTTTAACAAATCGCATAGATCGAGCAATATGCAATAAAGGTGTAAGCTCCGTATTACCTTTCTTATTATTATGATTATTATTATTGGTATTGCAGCTTCTATGGCAGTGAAATGGTTGAAAGCCATAAATAGTTATGTGCAACCTTAAAATATTCCCCAATTCAATTGCGCTTGTAATACACCTTCGCGTAAAATACTAATACAGCAATCTCTATATTATTATCACCATTAACAAACGCGCACACATACATACATGCGAGCTGTTATAGAAATTTTCCATGGCCTGACTTTGTGTGTGAAAACTGCGAGAGCATACAGCAATGCGGCACATTGCAATAATATCAGCCAGAGCAAACACCGTTATGAGTTTCGCAGCTCATAAGCGTCCTTCTGTTTTTATGGCACATTCTGTTTTAGTTTTTGTTTTTGTTTTTGCTTTTGCCTTTATTTCCACGCTGTACACACGCCAGCCACACCGACCGCCGTTCACAGCTTTGCCACTTCGCCATAGAGCAGATTCTACGCTCAAGTCTTAATTTATAAATGTGTCCTTACACAGTATAACAATAATAGTACAATATTGCAATAGTATGTGTGTGTGTGTGTGTGCGTGTGTATGTGTGTGGGTTGATAGTGTGACTGGCAGCTGCTTTGTGCACCTGTTTCGTTTATGATAGCTTGTTGGCCGCTTCAGCTCGTTGTGGAGGTGCAGGCGACCAGACATAGAAATAACGGTACAAGCGTAAGCATCATACATATAGTATTGTGGTATCGTATAAACTGATTATGAAGGCTAACTGGAATTTATTACTCTTATTTTAGGAAATTTATATTTTTTGTGGTTTCAAATATTGCTTGGTGTCTTTTGGTGATAAGAAAATCGTAGATTTTTGAAATAATTTTAGGGAACGCTGTTGAGGTGGACTTAGGACACAGTTATAGTAAATTCGCTTCCTTGCAATTATGAGAAAACTAAGCTCTAGGTCGACATTTACAGCTCTTCCATAGACATCGGCAAGCTTCTAAAGACTGTCAGACTGATTTCTGCATTAGCAATAATATGGATTGAGCTGTGAATATCAGTTCTGACTAACAATAACTAATAACTACTTTCCGAAGGCAATACTAAGAACCAAGAAATTAAATCTATCTGATCTTCTCAATCATCAAGGACATCAATTGAGATCAAGAAAGAGAGACCCCAGGGGTGGCAAAAATCTCATCATTCGTTTAAAATTTCTGGCCGCCGAGTGATTTTTGCAATTTTCCAAATCACGACGGATGGGACAGAAGTTCGTACTTTATTGTTGTTGTTGTTGGAGCGGTAGAAAACATTCTTGAAGTAATTTTGAGGATTGGTGCTGAGTTGACAGTCTTTGCCTGGATAAAAACCAGGTCGGTTCCGGTTACTTAGATCCGACTGCCGTGGGAACGGTCGTATATTCGGGCTACGGATCCGAAGATTGCAGGTTCGTGTCCTATCATGGTCGTTTAATTCGACCAATTTGGTAATAATGCTGGCGGATGCCACAGCCTGCTGAAAATTATTTATTTTTCACCGATGGAATCTTTTACGGCTTTTCGGTGTTGAATGGACTCACTAATACAATATTGTAGAGCCTTGGGATCGTTTTGTACTTCTCTAGGTACTCGGTGTAGATCTCAACTTAGGTTAGGTTAAGAAAGATGCCTGATCCCTCAGTATAACTGGGTGATCACACTTAGACTGTTTTATTAAGTCTTTTATGAAGCCAGAGGAGAAACTATTCTGGTTAGATATTAGCCATAGCTAAAATGACCTGAATAAGTTACAAATTTGCTTAGGTGCTTTATTTGTATTTTCGCTATTTCACCCGAATGTCAAAAGTATGAGATCCTAGGAATTTTTGACTTCATCATAGAGCGCCCAGTTCGAACTCCTACTACCATTTAAAGGTGAACCATGCTGAGAGTGACGGGTTCCCGGGACCTCCTGCAATTTACTCTGGGTTAGAAGGACCCTGCGACTGTAGTAGCTTTATGCCTACTTCCGCCTTGAAGACACTGCAGTGGTCAGAAAGTTTACAGCGGAATCTGATGGAAAGTTGCCGACTGTGTACTCCTCCACCAACTCTCCACGCAAACTTTGATTGATCTATAAAAACCTTACCTCTTCTCAATTCTAACGATTCCTTCCCTCCCATGCTTTCCTCAAAGGTATAAGATCAGAGAATTAACATCCAGGGCTAGGCTCGGCGAACTGCTAATCCAAGAATGGAATGAAATCAAAATTTGCGAGGATTTCAAAGTGGCAAGGTTCGAAGACGTCGAAGTACCCGAATTTTCTGAGTCCGGAGGCAACTTTCGCAGCTATGTCCACAGGTGATATATGCAGCCAGACGGTAGGTTTGCGAAGCTTTGTCATCTTTCCAGCAGCAAGGAGGTTTCGCCTGATGAATTCAAACAATTCAACAAAGTTTTTTGGTCCGTCATTAGTAAGCAAACCACGCAGATACGATTTCACCATATAAAATCTAATGTTATTACCTGAGGTGTCTTTTATGGTGAAAGAGAGAGAGAATACACATAAGTATTGAATCACTCACTGAATTTCCTACAGGGTCGCCAAGTAACAACAGCTGGCATACAAGTGCCACTAAAGTAGCAATGCAAGTAGAAACAGATATGTTGAAAGTAAAACAAAAAAAGTTAACAAGAAATATATTTCCGCCAGCAAATAAGCTTGATACACCGTGTCTTGTGTGTCCGCGTCGCCAGCAGAAGCTGAAACGGTAAACTTTTACCTCTCCATAAATTTATATCTCACATTTTGTATCTAGAATTTTTTCTGCTTTTCTTTTGGAAAAGTCAGTTGAAGTGGCTTCAAGCGACAGTGAAAGAAAACGGTTGAAGAAACAGACAAGCTTATTATAAGAGGCGATCACATACAGACACAGGCACGCATGTTTTGGTGCAAGGCGAGGGAGCAGAGCGCGGTGATGTGCAAGCGAGAAGAAGGTGTCATATTTTAGAAATCGGTCAAGCACACATTAGCTACGCCTTCGGAAACACACAATCACACACACATTGACATACACACATAGAGATATACATATGCTTATTCAACTCGGGCTGTCGGGCGCAAAAGTCATCTTGAATTGTAAAATACGTTGCAGGTGCCAAAGCAGATAGGGTTGCGGTGAAAACAGAGCTCTCAACGGTGTTAGAAGCTTCTTGGCGTGCAACCACACACACACATACACCTATGCACGGGCTTACATGTATCTCAAGTGCCATATAATATCAAGTCAAATAAGCAGTCAGAAATCTTCTTTGGTGTTTTATTCAGCATTTCTAAGCTGCAGTCGATTTCTTGCTGTCAAGGCCTCTGCTAAGTGCCAAGAAAATTCTGAATTCGGAACGTTGATTTATTTAAGATTTATGTTTTATGAAAATGCAAAATGTCTTTATCGCAGCGAAAAAAAATTATACAGGGTGAGCGTAAAATAAAATTCGCCTATATCTCTATTCAATTGCAGGAGAACACTAGAAGTTTCTGTTCGAAAAAATTAGTATTCCCACCTATGTTCCATTGGATGAAATTATATACAAGTATATTACAAAATAGCTGACCGATTTGAAGCGAAAGAGGTTCACAACTTCCAAACTTACCATAGAAGTGGTTGAAATCAGCCCACATATTTTTCAAGATTCCTAATACCAAATATAAAGCTCTTTGACTTCGTACTCAGTATATTGATCACATATAGGTGTTAAGTAAACGCCTTTTCGTAAGAACACTGCGGATTTCAGAAAAAATGAGAAATTGCAATATCGGTCGTAGATTCAATTTCTGATTTCAGAAATTCCTTGGCCATCGTAAAAAATTAGGTTAAAGAGTTTCAACATTCGGGTTTTGATAAACCGCACCCTAGTGTTCCGAAAATGGCTACCACGGATGATAATCTGATAAAAGTTCGTGAACTGGTACGTGAGACAACTTAGCTAGTAGACCCAATAGACTCCGTTGGGCATATCCTTCACAAGATAATGTTGTCCGCGCAAGGGGTGCTTTGGTTGATCGCACCGGACAGCAAGCAAAATCGTGAGACCACTTATCCGGAGGAGTTTTTATATCGTTTCGTGTCCGTCGACAAAGTATGAATCCGCTGGTAAACACCGGAGGTTAAGAGACAGCCGTAACAGTGGAGAAGAGTGTCCTATTGGTTGGAAAAGCGATAGCCAACTTAACTAACATTTTATGGGGTGTGCAAAGTGTGATTTAAATCGACTATCTCAAGAACGACAAAACGACCATGGCTCCATAACATACATTTTTGGCCGATTCTACGCTGAATTGAAACAAAAAGAACCACGTTTAGTGAAGAAAATGTATTTCTTAATCATGGTAATGCACGGCTCACAATTCTGTTCTCGCCACGGAAAAATCGGTCAAATTATGGCAGCATTCCAAGATTTTTTCGGCTTTGTCTCCGTGCGATTTCTATTTGCCGCTAATCGGGTAGAATTTTGAAGAAGATTAGGATATTATCGCCACCTTGGAGACCTGCTTTTCAGACCTCTAGAAAGTGTAACTGGTGTGCTTTTAGACATGTCTTTTTAATGAGGCAAAGCTTTTTCAGGGTTGGTCTCTGTGGTCAGCAGTTACTTGATTTAAATACAGTGTGGTTGCCGGAATATCGGCTGCAAACTGAAAAAATTTATTGCCAAAATAATGATTGGTGTTTTTTGCTCGCTGCGTCCAATTTTCGGTCGATATAATCGCCTAGCGGACTCGGTAATTTTTGCAACCATGGATCGATTGCACACGAAGTTTTCTCTAGTGGAAAACGCGCATCCCCAGAAACACCGCGCAGTGTCCATAGAAGACAATATTGCTGCTGTAGAGAAGAGTATCGAAATATCATTCGAGATCCATCTGCCTTCACGGTCAACAATTGGAGCTGTTGTCTATCCATCCACTTAGTGGAAGATTTTGCGGAAGGATTTTAGTTGCTTATAGAATCCAACTCGTGCAAAAATTGAAGCCAAACGACCATCCAGCCATTCACACGTTCGGTGAATGGTCCTACCCATACCGATTATCACAAGAAAATTGTGGTCAGCGATGAAGCTCACTTTTGGTTGAATAGTTAGGTTAAAAAACTAAATTGCCGCATTCAGAGTAATAATAATCCAAAAGCCATTGTGAAGTTGCCATTCCGCCCTCAAAAAGCCACCCTTTGATGTGCTCTATGTTTAGAGGGAATGATTGGTCCATATGTCTTCAAAATCGAAGCCAGGCATAACGTTAGTTTCAATGGCGATCAATAAAGAGCCAAGATTAATGACTTTTTCGTATGTGAATTGGAAGACGTTGATATGAACGATCTAAAGACCATACAACCAACGAAACAATTAATTTATTGAAGGAAATTTTTGGTGAGCGCATTTTTTACATATTGTCACAGTGGGGTGGCCTCCAAAATCGTGCGATTTAACACCGCTGGACCATTTTTTGCGGGGTTATATCAAGTCGCTTGTCTACGCAAATAAGACGGAGACTATTGAAGCCTTGGGGGAAAACGTTCGACGCGTTATTACTGACATACGGCTCGAAATGCTGAAAAAAGTGGTAAAAAATTAGGTCCCTCGGCTAGAACTTATTTGGGGTAGTCGCGGCGTTTACTAAGCTGAAATTTTTTGTAAGGCGTGATCCAAGTATACTTTTTCAATAGCCTTTTCTGACAGATCACGTGATTCGCGTCAAACTGCCATATCACTTTTGTTCAGTATTGTTTGTCATTTAATCATGGAAAGACTTACCTCTGAACAAAGTTTACAAATTTTGAGACCAAGCATTCATTATTGGCATGATATGAAGACATATGGCAGACGTAGCTGAGATTGTACACGAAGACCGTGAAGAGTCGATTCGGCGCCGAGTTCCAAGAAGATCCAACATTTTCTAGCCATATTTTGTCCAGCGATGAGTCCGAATCTGGCTCAATGGGTATGTAAATAAGCAAGATTACCGGATTTGGGATGAAAACCAACCTGAAGGAGTTCAAGAGTTGCCATTTCATCTAGGAAAAAAACAATGGTTTGATGGGTTGGTGGGCGGTGGAATCATCGGTCCATATTTCTTCAAAAATTATACGACCGTTATCGCGTTATGATAACCGATATTTGATATCGGCGAAATTTGGTTTCAACAAGACAGCAGCACTACCTACACATCGCATCAATCATTGGATTTATCGGTGAGCAGATAATTTCAAGATTATGTGTTATCACGACGTTAGACGTTTTTCTTTGGCAGTATGTAAAGTTTAAAGTCTATGTGGATAATACTTCTTTGATTCAGGTCTTGGAGCAAAACATCACGCGTGCCATTTGCTAATTACCAGTCGAAATGCTGTGCAATTAAAAGAGTAGCAGCCTTTTTTTAGCACAAAAAATCAAAATCAAAATTAGAACAAGCCATTTTTAGCTCAAATTGACTTTGTGCAATTAAATGTAAATCCAAGAATACAAATATAATTATCTGTATTTACCTTTGCTTTAGGCAAACAGTGTGGTTATCTCGAAATGTCCGCATTCACCAGACGATATCACATTATGTAGACTGTGAAAGCCGAGCAAAAGTCAACATGGAATTCCATTCGAGCAACCTTCAGCCCGAAAGTGCCGCCTGCGTGCACATAAAACTAAAACTGTATTAGGAAACGCTGTGAGGAAACTACATGCAATATAAACAATAACAAAGCGTCAAATAATCGAAAAGGAAATACAAAAAGCGGCGGCAACAATTTCAAAAGAATTGAATATCAATGAACTCAACCAAAAACCAAAACAACACACATCTGTTGATTTTCGAAGTTTATTTAGTTACAATTTAGCTGATGGGCTATTGATGTTGTTGTTGCGCTCTCCACATTGATCCACATAATCGCCTAAAGCTGTCTGGCACCAACCAACCCAGGCAGATCTCCCTTGGCGGCGCGAAAAGTAAATAAATAACAGTGAAGGAATATGGTGTGGGCGAATCCATGTGCGAATGGAGTAATAAATCGCCGAAGGAAGGGAAAAAACCAACAATAAAAAGTGCAAACGGAAAAAAAAATCTACTGAGCTAATTAAAAAGAGTATTTTGTGGAGAGTGGCGCAAAAAGTGGCGAATATGTCATATTAGGGTGTGACAGTTCCGTGGAAATTTTATTTCACCAAAAAAAGTTAAGTGAAAACTCAAAAAAAAAAAAACAAAAATGTTAAGAGAACTTGATTTTCATCAGTCAGTTTTTATGCTAGCTATATGCTATAACGGTTCGATCCGAGCAAGTTCTTCGTAGATTTCAGAAAAGCCCTGGATGATGATCCATGCCCACATTTGTGAAGATATCTTGTAAAACAAAAAGATTTCCATACAAGAACTTGATTTTGGTGGCCCAGTTTGTATGGCAGCTATATTCTATAGCCGTTCGATCTGAAAAATTTCTTCGGAAATTGCATTATTCTCTCAAGTAATAATTCGTACGAAATTTCGTGTCAAATACAAAAGTTTTCCACACAAGAGCCGGAATCGGATCGTTCGGTTTGTAAGGCAGCTATATTCTACAGTGGTCCGATATTGACAATTCCAACAAATGAGCAGCTTCTTTGGAAGAAAAGGAGAGAAAACTGAGGGACTGGTTCGTGTATTCAGACAGATATACGAACAGACGGAGATACAGGCGTACATGCCTAAATCGATTCAGCTAGCGAACATTTCTATATATTTTTTAAAGAGTCCACGAACCTTTTTTCTGGGTCTTAAAAATTTCGTGGCAAATGAAAAAATATTGTTCTTATGTTTGTAGCTTGACATGTGGGAATTGTAAATTGAAACATTATTTTGATAGTGAAGCATCCTGAAGTTATTCCAAGGTAAAATTTCAAACGTCATATATTTTATTTTCTTCCAACTGACCCACCCTAATATATGTTCACATAAGCATAACATCATTTGTATTGCTGTAATTAAGAGATTGGGTAATTTGGCGTAAAATAAGCATTTGTTTTGCAGTTTTTACAGTTATGTAGTGTAGCTTACAAATTACTTCCGGTTCTCGCGTAAATTTGTGTAAGAAACAATTTTTTTTTTAGTACTCTCCGATACTTTTTGAACGTTTATTGGCGGATGTTGCATATATTTTGGTTTTGATTTTGTTTCTTAAGCTGTTTCACTGCTGAGTAGTACATCGCTCTCATTTGACCCATAGTGTGGAGATTAATTTTGACCGACCTAAAAAACTGACTATAACATTTCCAAAACCCTATCAAAAAATCTATCATTCGGTCGATAAAGCACTATTATAGTCTTGCAATGTGAGGCACGACTCATATATTAAGTCATTTAATCCTATCTGTCTCGAATGTTTTCATATTTGTTGAATCAATTTTTATTCTCGCACTCCAAATTTGGTTCTTTTGAGTCAACAAGTTTTTTATATTTATATGAAATAATTGCTTTACAAAGCCCCCTTAAGCATTCAAATCAGAAATCTAGATTGGACCTTTGAGCGATCAGAACAAATTCAAAGTTCATCTGCGGCGTGTCATGCCTGGAATTACTAAGCAGCTTCATTGAAATCCTGATAAGTTGTGAGGTTTCAAAAGTTAATCCTGGCTGATAATTGATTTCAATTATATAGCATTCTCCATGTTAAATTTATCACAATTTAGGACATTATAGACCCCGAGAAAATAAGCTCAAACTAAATGGAATATGAAACTAAATATTTTTTCTAGGATCTTTACTGAATATATAAACGTCTTAGTTTCAGAAATGTCATAATTAGCTTTCAATTGCAGACTTTATATAAAACCATAGCAGACTGTGTGAAAAAATAAGGTGACATTGTATTTATTTTGAAAATTCTTTATTTATTCTTCCAAATCAATTTCATCCCTTTCAAAGTAATCCCCTCCCGATGCAATGCACTTATGCCAACGGATTTTCCAATCTTCGAAACACTGGTTGTAGTCACTTTCCGGGATGGCCTTCAGTTCCGTCTTCGCTGCGGCTTGAATCTCCTCTATCGTATAAAAACGGTGTTCCCGGAGTGGTCTTTTGAGCTTGGTGAACAGCCAGAAGTCGCAGGGCGCCAGATCAGGTGAATACGGTGGTTGCGGAACGATATGGGTTGAGTTTTTGGCGAAATGATCACGAATTTCGAGGGCAGTATGGGATGGTGGATTATGGTGGTGTAAAAACCAATAATTGTCTTTCCGCAATTCCGGCCTTTTTAGGCGGATAGCGTTACGCAAACGACGCATAACGTTCAAATAATATTCCTTGTTGACTGTTTGACCGGTTGGAAGGAATTCATAATGCGCAACAGCACGATAATCGAAGAAAACAGTCAACATGACCTTGATGTTTGAGCGACTTTGGCCCGATTTTTTGGTCTCGGCTCTCTTTTGGCACGATATTCGCTCGATTGATCGTTGTTTATAATGCGTTTCATGACACCCTGGTAGTCGGAAAGCATCGTTTCACACACTTCAACGCGACGCCTTTTTTCCAAAAAATTCATTGTCTGAGCCTTTCGGTATGCCAACTTCATCAGCAAGGTCTCTAATTGTTAATCGACGGTTTTTCAACACCAAATCTTTGATTTGTTGAATGTGAGCTTCGTCGGTTGAGGTTGATGGTCGCCCTGGACTCTCTTCGTCTTCGACACGTTCACGGCCGGCTTGGAACTCACTATACCACTTGTAAGCATTTTTTTTAGACATAGCCTCATCACCAAAGGCTTTCTGCATCATCTCAACGTATCCGCAGCAGAAAATTGATTCCGTAAACAAAGTTTAATGCAAATTCTTTGCTCAACAAATTTCGACATCGCAAAAAACGAAAAACTCACTTTTAGCAGCTCACAAAACGACACGTATCTCAAACACTAATGAATATTTTGACATGAAATTTGACATAAATGTGACTGACAGCACTACCAACCTAAAAAAAAAAAAATTCTCCAAATCCTTCGACGCGCGCAGTTTAAATTCAAATGTCAACTTATTTTTTGGACACAGTAGTATAACGGTCGTCTTTTAGTCGAATTGGCAAGAAATTGGCATAAAATAAAAGGACAAACCCGAAATTGGAGAAAGAGATCAGTCGGGGACCTAGTAATCACAAGAATAAAATACGTCACATTTTAAAGTCTCTTCAATAAAGGCGAAACGTGATTCATAATGTGAACAATGTTTATTATTCTGATACTAGAACAGCTCATCACTCACAATTTTGATTTTGTCGATGCCACTACGGTAACTTTGATATCAAATATGCAGCATTTCTGCAAAGCCAACTATGTAAAATGCCAATAAATCAATGGAAATCGTCGAGTTTTAGCTTTTGTGGTGTAAGCATTGTTTCGATTGCCAAGCACTCAAATATTGCGAAAAAAAAAATAAAATCATATAACATATATGGAAGGGATAAGCTTCGGTGTTACCGAAAAAATCATACTCTTGCAACTCGCAAGGAGCAAAGCCAGGAAAACATCTTCAGGTGTTGGCAATATTAAAAATTTTAGCGAAAAGGTGCAACTTCATTGTTCAGCGAAATGGTGAATGAATTACAATCAAATTTGGTATTTTAGTAAATTATATTATAGGCCATTTAGTTTAATAACTATACTTAACTTTTTTTCAGCCATAACCTTAACCGAAGAGGCTAGATGCTTTTTGAGTTCACCTCACATACCATCAACAGTAGTATATAGGGAGTGAAGTCAACCGGATGTTTTCCCTGAAAATTTGAGCCCTTAATATTATACTCGTATTAACATTACGGACTGGACCAAGGCATGTAAAAATTTTCCATTAAAAATACACGACAATCGGGATTTTTTATATTTAAATTTCTATAGCTCAGAGGCACTTTATGGCATCGCTTTGACTTTAGACACATATTCCTCAAAATTGAACACTCTAAAAAGTGCCCATTGCGACAAAATCGAAACTCACACCGGCGAGGTAGTACGGCGTTCTAAACCTGATTTTTCCACGAGATTCGCATTTTTTTGTATATATCTCGTAAATGACAAGAGCTATAGAAAAAATGTAAATGCCAAACTTGTAGGAAATTTTATTTGCCGCATAAAATGTCCAAGGTCGAAATCGCTATCATTAATACTTCTCGAGATATTCGGCTTTTTAATTAAGGCTGTAAGGAATTTTCATAGCTTTTTTATTACGCATCTATGAAAATTCTTAATGTTAATGTTAAGGGCTCAAATTTTCAGGGAATTTTTTTTAGGGTATTTCCAAGTAAATTTCATCGTGGGACTGAAAAACATGAATAGTTAAAGAAAAACACACTAATGTATATATCTATCTCGAGTAGTGAAACGCACAACCGTTTGGTGAACAAAACTATTATACTCTGTAAAAAAATGTTGCAAGAGTATAAACATAAACTTGATGTTTGAATGCCAAACGAGTTAATGCAAAGTACCTTATGAGCCGAATTTCCAGCTGCGAATCGATGTTAAATGGCGCAAAATCGATTAGTTTCTGAATGGTTTGGTGTTTGGGTTGGTCGTACAGCATAAACTAAGCCAGAATTGATTGTTAGGAATTGGCAATTGGGTCCTTAGATGGACACTCAGAAGCGCCTTTCTGTGGTAAATAAAAGAAGAATTGTGCTCCATCAGGACGGCAAAGAAAAATTCGCCTTAATACTTGTAGAAGCTTGTGAGAATCGACTGCTCAAGTATATTGCCAATAGGAATGACTGTTCAAAGTGGGAAAAAGTTAATGAATAAACCGTGAGTAGCTGAATAATAAATCTAACTATGCTAAATAAAACCTACAATTTTATGCCAAAATAATGCTCTTTTAAAAATTTTGAAGTTTAAGAAGCGCTCAGACAATGTTCAACAAAATTTCTCTTCAAGAGCAAAAAATCCACTTCATAAGATCACTGTTTACCTAACACTAAACATGCTATAGTATATATTGTTTTAATAGCAAGTAAGAAAATATTTTAAAGGAATTTTCTGCTTGTTATCAAAATATTTCAAACAGAGCGAGTAAATTTTCAAACATACTGAAATATATCAACCTTACTAAATATTCATCGGAACTTAGTACTTTATTTACTTATTTTTTGTTTTAATATTCTATTTCTTCGCTTCTATTTTTAGCAACACCTGTCATTCACTTGATCTTTAATAAATTAGAGTGGAGCACACAGCTAGCACCGGTGACTCTCATTCACCTGCTCTTTACCCCCATGTATTTACTAACCATCCTCTAAGCCGCAGAGTTGCACATTTTATTTTTAGTCCTTAGTAGCCAAGTATTATTATTAGCCGTGTTAGCGTTGCTTCTGCTCCGCATATGATAAATATAAGATTGAGATTATTCTTGTGTGACAGTGCCACATTGTCGCAATGTACTTCATAATGTTAGTTGCGCTCTCATGCCTGCGCCGCTTTAATGCCTCTAATATCCTGCCATTTGCATAGTGCTGGCTGAGGCTGAGGCAGCTCATGTCAGTATTTGTAAGTAAGCATATATACATATTATACATACATAAAGACACACATATAGGTGCACAAATATATACACATGTATATATACAAAACACACATACATGATACATATTGACGCCACCGTCAGCAGGCCAATTTAAACTCTCCATAAAATTGAGTGGCTGTGCTGCCTCGCTTTGATATTTACATCACGGTGCGTGCGTGTGTGTGCGACTTGTTTATTTTGATTGAAAATAGCGCGCATGTTATTTGCATAGATAGCTATCTGCCCCAGCGTCGGCATCCTTTTCACTCTTTTGTTAGGCGAATTTATTGCTGCCGCCGCCGCCGCCGCCGCCGCTGTTTATATATTTTCTTTGGTCTGGCAGTCTAAACACTTTTATTGCTGCTGAATCGGCAGCATCGGCTGTGGAGGCAGTTGTTTTTCGTTTTCTGCTTCTTCTTCATGTTTTCCATTACTGTCATTAAACTTGTAAAACATCGAGATATTCATTTATTATAAATCTACATACATATGTGTGTATATTGGCAGTAAAGTAGTAATGTCAGCAATGCTTTTCGGTTATAAAAACCGTTAAATGACTTTGGTTTTTGTTGACTTTGGACAATTTACAAACTTAGTGTATTGTTTAGTAATGACTAGCCAAATGACAGAAATTCGAAAACAAATAAGTGTATTTTTTATAGCCTATAAGCTGACATACAATTTTATATAGATTTGTATATCTTGTCATTTTTGAGAGGAAGGGGATTGGTTTGGTATATCGGCCCAAAATTTATCGCGTTTTTATGATGAGATATTTTTTAGGGGCTGCATGAAATACAGCTACGTGCCACACTCATCGAGAGAGGCTAGGGCATAACATCCTTCCTGCTGAAAACGCTAGAGAAGATCTTGGACGTGCACATTAGGGTCGCAGCGCCTATAGGAGCTTGTCCAAGGCGCAGCACATATACATATACGAAAGGTAGAACAGTAGAGACGGCAATCCATACACTCTTATTGAATATCGCAAAGGATTTGAATATAAGGAATACACTCTAGGAGCATTCCTGGACATTTCTGAAGCGTTCAACAACGTCTTTAAGGAACCTTTTCTGACTAGTATCTAGATCAGCAGCTTCTTGACCTGCACAAGGATAAGAGTAGAATGGAAAGCTAGAATGAACAAGGAAGCCTGTGGAGGTACTCCACAAAGTCTAGTGCTATCTTCGCTTATATGGGCATTAGTGGTGAACTAATAGCTAAGAGACTAGAACGGAAAAACTCCTAAGATAGTGGCAGAAGCGCACGACATTGTCATCCTTGTAATGGATAGGTGTCTGCAGACCATTAGCACTATTATGACCACCATTCTCAATACAGTCCAGAACTGGGCATCGCAAGCGGGTCTGGGAATGAACCTGGAGAAAACGTATCTTCTTGTGTTCACAAGAAAATTTCTCAATGAAGTTTCCTTCAATAAATAGGACACAATTTTGTCTTAAGGAACGTACCAAGTACCTTGGGGTCTCATTCACTGGTGCTATGGAAGCATAATTTGGAGGAAAGAGTGAGAAAAGCTAGTAATGATTTAATGACCAGATGGTCTCGCTCTCTCCATATCTCTTTCACTGGTGCTACACAGTAGTATTCTGCTCTACGGATGGACATGCGTGCGGAAATCACCTACCGGAAGTCAATGGAAAGGGTTCAGAGGTTACCTTCGCTGTGCATAACGGGAGCTTTAAGAATAACTCTAACGGTGGCTCTTGAACTGCTACCAAACTAGACCTCTTCGCTGAAAAATTGGCGGGACGACTACTGGCTGCAAGAGAATTTACATATAGAACCTTCGAGCATAGCTCGCTGGGTAATGGCGGTTTGGCAAACACCGACTACATGATCCCACTATTCATCTGGGAAAGAAAGTTTGAAGAAAAAATAGAACGACTTCATTTCTACTGGGTGCCAAGTCACAAAGACATCGTGGGCAATGAAATAGTGGAAGAGATTGCCGAGAGTGGTGTACCGCTGACAAACGAAAACGTGATCCACATTGGAAATACATTGTCTATGCGATGATATGAGCATGGTAAAGCATGGTAAGGAAAATCAATACCTGGATAGATCGAACGCATGCTATATTCCTCCTACTTGCACTCGATAGAAGCTACTGTAGGAATTTGATCAGAATGCTCAGTGATCACCGCCTGAACAGCTCGATAAGACTGCATAAAATGTCAAGAGTATGGCAGCAAGGAAACAATGGAGCATCTCTTGTGCACTTGTTCCACATTGGCAAGGCTACGCTTTAAGCATCTGGGGGCCCACGGTATGAGACACTGGAGGTGGTATCGATAGTGAGGCCACATAGTCTATTAAAATTCGCATCAAGCGCAGGCATCCTAAAGGATGATTACTCCGCATGGACTTAATAACTGAGATCCATCTAGTACCGCAAAGGACCAAAACTGGTTTATTCATGGCTGGGTGGAATAAATTCCAGACGAGAGGTCGCTTACTAAACGAAATATATTTACTAAATAATATATAAAAGATAGTGAAATAATGTCTTGATCTCTTAGTGTATGAGGGTACAACAGACCTTAGGTCACAGTGCAATCCAGATCTATTTATCTTAGTGTATCTAATATTCTATTTCACGATAAACCTTCAATGGGTTTTAGGATACAGTGATATTCCTGGCAAATGTAAACTAGCCAGAGCAGGTACCACCCGACAATTAGAATTCAAATAAATTGTTGAAATGATATGTAAAAAAGGAGCTTGCCGATGTCCAGGTTTCTATATATTGCGGCCTAAGCAATTCGATCTAAAATAAAAATTTCAAAATGATTACTTATAAATCTGTAGAAAAGTAGCTATCGCGATATGGAGAGTTTTTTTATATTAAATTTCTCGAAATGGCGGCGGTTTGAACAAAAAATATCGAATTTGGGCCTTGTTTAACGCTCTCTATGAGCTTGTGTACGCTCTTCAATTTAAAAGTAGGCAAAATTGGGAGGATATAGGAAAAGAACAATATTTTACACTGAATAATCTTTAAAGATATTAAAAGATATTTTCGTCTAACTTGGAACCAGCATTAATACCAACAACAATGTTAGCCTCGAAATCCAACGCAAAAAAAGTCTTGTCAACGGGTGCTACTTCGGACTGAGTGGCAGTTGAGACGTAAAGTCCTCTCTCGACGAACAAAAACCAAATTCTACAAGTCACTAATCATCCCCGTCCTGTTATATAGTGCAGAGATATGGGCGATGGCAACATCGGATGAGTTTTCGGCGTTATGAGTTTTCGAGAGAAAGGTGCTGCGAAAGATTTATGGTCCTTTGCGCATTGGCAGCGGCGAATACGGCAGTCGGTGATGAAGTTTATGAATTTTGTCTAACAGTGTTTTTTTTTTAGAAACTTGGAATCTCTATACACACACTAATTGCATTAACTGAAATGGGCCCCTTTTTATACACTGAACATGGTATATTAAGATTGTCACGAAGTTTGTAACACCCAGAAGGAAGCGTCGGAGACCCTATAAAGTATATGTCCGTCTGTCTGTCCATCTGTCTGTCTGTATATATACGAACTAGCCCTCAGTTTTTAGGATATCGTTTTGAAATTTTGCCAACGTCATTTTCTCTTTAAGAAGCTGCTCATTTGTCGGAACTGCCGATATCGAACCACTATAACATATAGCTGCCATACAAACTGAACGATCGGAAAAAAGTTCTTGTATGGAAAACTTTTGCATTTGACAAGATATATTCACGAAATTTGGTACAGATTATTTTCTAAGGCAACAATGTAATCTCCGAAAAAATTGTTCAGATCGGATTACTATAGCGTATAGCTGCCATATAAACTGAACACATAGTTACTAAAAGAAATGCACCTGCGAAGGGTATATTAGCTTCGGTGCAGCCGAAGTTAACGTTTTTTCTTGTTTTAATTAAATTACACTCGTTAGCTCACAGTTAGCTCACAGTTATGCCACATTACATACTTTCAGTCAGCTAAAGACATCTATTTTGATATTTGTGTTTCTGTATCAATGTCCTTTTCGTGTCGCCTTCTCTCTCCGAAAATTGGTAAACACAATACTATATATTAATTACAACAACAAAAAATAAATAAGACATAGAATTTCGAGACAATTTCAGTAATTGAGCAAACAATGTGCTTTCATGTTGAAGTTCGCCACCACCTGCCCCTCCAAAGACCACTAACGCGTTGGGAAGAAAAAAAACTTTTCGACCATTTCGTAAATTATTTCGCAATTTCGCAAATTGTTGTGAAATATTAGCTGTTTCTAATTGTTTGACAACTACGCTGTGCTCTAGGCTATTAATATGTTGCATGCCACACGCATAAATACGCCAAAAGCCCAGCAATACATTTGTGTTTGTGCCGCCGTTTGACGGACTCAAATTGATGAAACGCTGATGAATTGACTGGCCACGCCCTCAAGGCATGTTTGTATAGTAATGCGTGCGCATGTGTGTCTGTGTTGCGTGTGTGCAAGTGCCAGCAAGCACAAACATTTCAATTTTACGACCACTACCGACGCAGTCAACGCTCAGCGTGTCGGCGGCAGGGCAAGCAAGCGCATAAATATAAAATTAATGATAATGGCGCGATTGTATGGCAAATCCTGTCGCCAGGACAATCGACAATTCACTTGCCAAGTGGCAGGAGCAACAATGGCCAACGAGAGATGTGCCGCGGAGAGCGCGCCGCTGATGAATGCGCGTAAAATCACTAAGTCCATAAAGTGAAATGGCGGGGCGGGCGGGCAGAAGCGCTGAATAAACAACAGTCGATACTAAAAATCTTTACGACTTCATAAACTATAAGTGCGAAAGTCAATAAGCGCTGCGGAGTACTGTACGCACACACACAAACACACACATACAAATAAATACAAAATATAAATATGGCGAAGTGAAAAGCGAATGTAAAAGTTAAGGGTCATATTTTTAGTGCGCTTGTTTACATGTAAAATGCAGCAAATAAACTTTGAAATGGAACACGAAGTCATTGTAAGCAGCATGTAAATGCCGAAAAGCTCACTGAACTCTAAAAAAGCTCGTTAGGGAGTGCATAAGCGTCATGGCCGCTTTCAATCAGATTTTTATTTATATTTTTTTCGATTTTTAACGAATAAACAGAAATATTTGCAATGTTTACTGAAAGTACAAAAGTGGCTGTTAGTCTAGGCTTCGCGAATGTCTGCATTTTATTAATTTGAGTGAATGATTCGTTTGAGTTTTGAGTGTTGTATTTCCTATGGCAAGGTTACACCAGGATTGTGCATCAAAATATTGGACGCAGGGTTCCACATTGGGACAAAAAAAGCACCTGGAAATTGTAATCAAGATCCCCGGGTAAATGGTATTTCAAAAATTCATGTATTTTGCTAAGTTGATAGCAGTGTCCTTAATAATTGTGTAAAATATGAGCGCGATCTGTCAAACGGTTTGTCTACAGCAGCTGCTTAAGTCGATACACCTCAGTAGTGCGTTGCGATTTTTACAATGGATAAAAATATCGAACAAAGAGTTTGTCTCAGTTTTTGTATTTCCAACCAAATTTCGAGGGCGGAAATCGTTACGAATGTTGAAAAAGGCATTCGGTGATTCAGTTTTATCAGAAACACAAGCTGACACAAAGCCTTCAAGAACAAACAAGAGATCGTTGAAGACATGCTTTGTTCTGGACGAACTTCGACTTCTTCAACTAATGAAAATATGAATGAGACATGGGTTTATGAGTTTGACATGCAAACAAGTCAACAATCATCGGAATGAAGGGAAAAAACAAGCCGAAACCCAAAAACCACACAGAAGCCGTTAAAAGATCAAGATGATACTCATTGTTTTTTTTTTTTTTTGAAATTCGTGGTATGGTGCATTATGAATTTGTTCCGGAGAGGCAGGAGGTCAATAAGGAGTTCTATTTGTCTATATGAGGTTACGATACTCCCTTGAAGGTACGTATTGTCTAATAATGCCCACGTGGATATCTTAAAACGTCTTTTGCGGAATTTCGTTGGCAAGGTAGGCATGTTCGGGCCTACAAACGTCAGTTATGGTTAATGCTGGGCCAAACGTATCGTAACGTTAACAATTTAGGGGAGGCTCTAATATTCCCTTCCTCAACGTGGTAAGAACATACGAATGTACGAACAATATCAATAGAAACGTTACTTTACTGAAGTTCCACGCCCTCAACTTGTGCTTGAGTAAGCTCGTTTGAGGATACTGCCATTGATATTTCTTCGATACGAGAAAGAGCATCTGCGACGATGTTATTATTCCGGTTATGTGTTGGATATCAGTTGTAAGTTGACTAATGACATCCAGATGGAATTTGGAATTGCTAAGGTGTGGCTCGATCGGGCTCTTGAGAAAAAGCGTGTAGCAAAGGTTTGTAATTCGTGCTTTGAAAATGTACCGAAATTTTCGCTTAGATAGCGTAAAGTTCAAGGTCGCATGGATGGTGTTTCAATATTTTTATTTTATTTTGTGCAATAAAAAATGTACCTGTGAAGGATATTACACCTTCGGTGCAGGCGAAGTTAACGTTTTTCTTGTGTTTTAGTTTTGTTTGAAAGTAAAGAATAGAGGGCGGTTAGGAGTAATATTGAATCACTGATATTAATGGTAACCAAGGTATTTAGTATATCCTGGAATGGTTTAAAAAATAGTTTTAGTTTCTTCTTACAAAATTTCGACCGCACTGTTTTCTTTAATTTTACCTTGACTTTCACTTTTCTCTTCTCCAAAACCAAAAGTATGCGCAAAAATGTTTTCTTTTTTTATAAATTCATGGTTACTCACCTTTCACTCATTCCATAAGAAAATAAGTCCGAATCCAATTTATATTTGCATTTTGTACGTAATTATCTTGTTGTTTACGTCGGAGTATCACTTCAACCAGCCAATTGTTCACACAAAAAGCGATTAAAAAGAAATAGCAGAACATAAACTCTAAGCGGAAGAGCATATCTAACGGTTTGTCTATCTTTTACAGTTGCTTGACGCAGTTCACATTGTTAATTGGTCTCGCGTAGCGTGGGCATGCGCTCCTTTGAAGCTGGAAAAGAAGGTGAGAATGCAATTAAACATTTACAACAAATAATTTTAAGTAAACACTAGAAAAGAGCAATTTTATTAACACCCACGAAATACACAGTTATTTTTATAAACAAGCTGCTTAAATATAAGCGAAAATATATTCGGTGCCATGAAACGGTGAAGTATTTGATCAAAGAGATAGAAAATAAGCGACAAAAAACCAAAAAACAAGATAAAGAAAAAATGAGTTCAAGAATGAAAATTAAATAAAAAAATATAACAAAAAAATAAAAAGAATTGAAAAAAAAAATAAAAAAGTATAAAAAAATTTTTAAATATATAAAAACATCAAAAAAATAAAAAAAAATTAAATAAAAAATTGTAACAAAAAATGTCTTCAATAAAAATAATACGAACTGTTGAAAACGACAACAAACAAGTGACGTGAAATGGAAAATAAACAGACAATATTTACTTGTTTTATGCTCTCTGCCCGAAAAAAGTACAGCAATTGAATGCTGAAAGTACCGTTTTAATGGGTACAAGCGCCTTTTAGTAGCGATATTTATTGCAATCGTAATTATTGACACAGCCGAGTTGATGTTTATCCACTGGGCAATGATGTCATACTTATTTACGCCAAAAAGTATTGAATGAAAAGCGAAAACACAAACAGAAAAAAAACCGCTGTTTTGATGTACTATAGTGTTTTCAAATGCAACACTGTGCTGCCAAAAGACATTTTGCAGCGCTCGTGTATGTTCGGATGCAGCCGAAAATTACCACAGTTTTTGGAAGTCCTATAGAATTGAACTTCAATTCGGTTCACAATATTGTCTTCCTTTCCAGAGAAGAGTGAGAAAGGGGTGAGGTGTACGGGGATAGGTATAGTATATCCAAATTAAATAATCCAGTTGGAAGTTTATACAAAATCCCCGACTACTGTAGTGCCCTCCAAGCGGAGATCACAGCACTTAAAGAAAACTTACTTGTTCTGACATGGAGTGTGCTCGCAACAAGGAATATATTTATGTTATTGGTAGCCAGCGACAAATCACTAATGTTTCTTAGGGTTTCATCAAAGATGGTGAAAGAATGCCTTGTTCCATTAGGTTGCACATATAAATATGTTTTTACTCATAAATTTCAGATTCAGGGAAAAGACAAAAAATTGAGAAGATTTTGGCCTCGGTTGTTTCACAATAGGTCTCCCACAAGACTTGGTGTGCCCTCAGTTAGCCACTAAACTTACCTATCTACTTAATGCCGTTAAAATACCTCAACTACTGAAGATTATATTCGGTAAAAAGTTAAACAGCGGTATACCAGCAGCTGGAGCACTGCACAGATTTATTGTAATTTTGGCATTAAAGAAATAAAGGGTCATCCATTTCGTAGTTCCCTACTCTTTTAAATAAATAAGATAGAAACTTCAAATTTAATGGGGAATGTTTATTATCATTCGAAAGATCAGAATCATTGATGATGATTGGATTTATTTTTTGAAGAATATCTCTTTCAAATATTGGCCGCGGCTACGTCGCAGATGGTCCATTCGTTGAATCTAACTTTCGATGAGTTGTTCGAGCATTTCGACCAGTAACTGGTGAATGACACGTGTGATGTTTTGCTCCAAGGCCCGAATCGAAGCGAGATTGTCCGCAAAGACTTTAGCCTCATATATCCTCACAGGAAAATGTCTAACAATGCGATATCACATGATGTTGGTGGCTAATAGATCAGGCCAAAACGTGAAGTGTTCTCTCATTAAATCCATTGATTGCTAGGTTCTCACTCACCGGCATACTTCGTGCTGGACGTGGTCTATTGGGTCGAATATTATCTAATAATGAATGCTGGGTCTCAAGATAGCTGATGGTGTTGCAAATAGTACGCTCAGTACGCCGATTATGTTGACCATAAGTTGAGCGAAGCAGGCGAAACACGTTCTTTACAGAACATGGTAAAGTGGAACGATTTATAACCAGTGTTCAGACGTTAGTCTTTCCATGATTAAATGCCAAATAATACTGAACAAAAGGAGCTCACGCGAGCTATAGTAAGTAACCGGTAAACCATGTACCAAGACCAGGTGTGCTAAGTTCTTTTTTGCAAAACCGTCACACTGTACTGCTTTATAGAGTAAACAACGATCTTGGCGTTACTTTGACAAGTCGTCTAGTTTAAATTATGTGTTCAGTAGGTCTTATCATATCAAAGTTTTAAGATCATATGAAAAGCCGATTCTATGAAAAAGATAAACTAAAAAAAATGTAAAATCAAGAAAAGTGAAAAAGCTAAGAAAATTCTTTGAGAAAGTATTGTTTATTGTTAAAGAACCGCTCAAACTACTGAAAATATTGCTGCCGTTCAGACAAGTGTTGCTGAAGACCGCAATTTGTCGATTCCAAGGCGTTCTCAAAGATTAGGACTGTCTCAAACCACAAAATGAAGGATTTTGTGAAAGGATTTGAGCTTATATCCATAAAAAATTGTTCTCACTCAAGAACTGAAGCCATTGCACCATCGTAAACGTCGCAAATTTGCTGATTTTGCCTCGGAACAACTTTAGAACTAAAGTTATTGTTCTTCCCCGACGTGGCTCACATTCATCGGAGAGGAACAACCATTACGTGCACCTAAATTGACAGTTTGATGTGGCTTTTGGTCTGATGGAATCATCGGGCCGTATTTCTTTCGAAGTGAGGCTAATGACACCGTTACTGTCAATGAAGAGCGGCTTAGATCGGTGATAACCAATTTGTTATGGTGCAACAATCGAATTATTAGGAGAAAAGTTTGAAGATTCGATTATTTCAAGAAACTGTCACATTGAATGATCTCCAAGACGTTGCGATTTAACAACATTAGGCTATTACCTGTGGGATTTTTTGAAGTCATTGGTCTCAAGCAATAAATTTGATACTCTTCAAGCTTCGAAAGTCAATATTGTACGACTTCACTTAGTGGATAAAGTACTCAAAAATTTCGTTCATCGAATTCGTTTAAGCAAAAGAAATCGTGGAAGCCATCTGAACAATTAACTGTTTTATATTTTCCTTATTGAAAAACCCCGTACGTGCCAGTGCGTCTACAAATATACATCTTAAAGTATACATAGAAAATTTAAAATATTTTTCCGGGCCCATTCATTTGTCTTAAGGCAATTCATTACATTTTGATGCCAGTGGAATCTTTATTTATTTGTTCTTTTGGCGGTCGCATTGTTTTCCTTGGGTTGTAACGAGTTAATTTGCCGAGCAGTGCTGAAATATTTGTTGCATTTGTTTGGATTAAGCTGATTAATTCGCCAGCTGATATACTGACAAAATGTTTATCGGATAAACAGTGAAACGTTTTGATGAAGCCATTGCATTAGAGTGGGACTGATATATTAATATAATAAAAGGGGGAATATTGTATAGAATAGAATTATAGAATTCAGAGAAAAAACACTGCGATTAAGCAAAGAAGGAAGAGTATGAAATTTAAGAGAGTAATTTGTAGGATAAAATATATACTCTTCGAATTAGTTCTCAAAAATTGATTTTCAACATGGTTTACTATATTTCGGGTTTGTTTACTCCATCTTTCTTTTTTAAGGAATGAGTGGGATGATCTTTTATAAATAATATACATATACTAATCATAAAAACTGAATACTTATTCCTCTCTCAGTCTCTTAATGAACTTTCTTATATCTATATTCGCACCTATTCCTTTAGAATCCACCTTAATGTTACTCTTGATGTTGGGAAATATTTGCATATGTCTATTAGCAAATAATTTTTCCACCGATTGATCTGTGCTAACTGTATACAAATACCTCAAAAGTTATTTATATTATAAAGTTTCCAATCACGTTGAACTCTCTTCTTCGTGTTTACATATGTTCGTTAAGAAGATTTATGCTCCTTTCTCTGTAATATATTTAATTTTGATTAAGAACTCGAAAAAGAAAGACTTTTGAAAACAAAAACTTTTCGAAACAAAAAAACGTTAACCAAAGCTTCACAAATACGAAAGTTTTCTTACAAAAACTTGATTTTGATCAGTCAGTTAATAAGGCAGTTAGATCTGAACACTTTCTTCGCAGATTTTATTATTACTTTAGGCTATGACTCTTGTCAAATTTCTTGAAGAAAACTCGTAAAACGAAAAAGCTTTCCATACAAGTAGTCAGATCGGATCGTTCCGTTTGTATGTCAGCTATATGCTATAATGGTCCAATGTCGGCAGTTCTGACAAATGAGCAGCTTCTTGAGATAAAAAGATTTTCATATCGATATATCAAAAAAGTATTTTTTATTTTTAAAAATTGTCACATGAATAATTTCTCTACAGTTGTAAACTATAATATCTGTAATTTTTTGAAATTTCGAAAGCAAAGAGTTAAGATATAATAATTCTTCAACTAAGCGCTTGAAAATCGATGTGTTGGTATCAGAGAGACAGCAGAGAATCTCGACAACTATTACAGAACCAAAATATGGTTTATTGAACAGACTTTAGTAGATGCTTGACAACGTAGTTGAGGACTTTACAACCATCAAACTCATTATTACCGGTGACCAGACGTGGGTTTATGAATACGACGTCAAAAATGGTCCAACAGTCTAGCTAAAGGCGCTCTTAAAATTATCCGAAACCGAAACAACCGCGTCAAAATCGTACACAAATCAAAGTAATGTCGATAGTTTTAGTTGCTATAAAGCGGTGTCTGTGGGTTATATCGATACGCGACGGCCTTTTGATCCATACCTGGGAGTCTTGTGCATAACAACAGATAGGATTAGCTGTCCAAATGAGAGATTATTCGTGGGTTCACGAAAAATCAGCCTATTTACCTAACCTATTTATAGTTATCTAATATATATATCTAACTTATGGAAGGTAAGATAATTTTATAGTTCTCCTTTTAAATAACTATTTTGAAGAGAGTATAATGCTTTTCCCAAGATGTTTCGAGGTTTCTTTCAGAAAAATCTTACTGACAACGTTTTGATAAACCTTAGATTGTTGTTTTTCAAAAAAATTTTTTTAAACTAAAATCTCTTATATCGAAAATCAAAGCACATTTTCAATATGTTCCTTTTAATTTTTGATAATTTTGATATTTCGTAAGTGTGGCAGCCCTGTTCCAAGTTTTTTTTATATATTTTTCTATTTTGTTGCATTCAGTAATTAAGTAAGTGTGGCAACCCTGTTCGAGTCAGTTTTGTAAGTCTTATTTAAAAAATAATTAAAAAAAAGGTGGCAGCTCCATAAATAATATGTTTTGAAAATCTGGACGCATAGTTTTTTTGTTTTCTTTAAAAAAATTATTTTTCGAAATCAGCTTTATAAAAAACCTGATAGTTTTTTTCTTCTTGTCTATTATTAAAAAATAACATTTTTCGAAATCAGTTGGCAAGTATATATTTTTCTATTTTTTCGTCTATATATAAAAAAAATTACGCTCCGAAAAACTTAAATAAAAAATTAAAACAGATGGCAACTCCAGAAATTATACTTTTTAAAATTCTGGACCTAATAGCATTTTTTTCTTGTCTATTATTAAAGCTTTAAAAAAAATCTCAAAAATAACATTTTTGAAATCAGGTGGCCACTACACGGACATACAATTTTTGCACATAAATCACTTCATTTTGCTGATCCGCTATGAATTTGCATTTCTCTAACTTCTCTCTTTGCTTTTAGTGCTTACAGCGTCAAATTTTATTGATTTGGAGAAAGTAAAACTCAAGTTCAGCCAATTATATGATTTTATTCCAACTATTGAAAATAAAGTGCTTATCTCTATACTTATCAATAATACTTCAGATACTAAAACACACCTAACACACATGCAAATATGCAAATCCCCCATCAAAAACCACAAAATTAGCCAACGACAGCCGTTTAGTGGCAATTCAAGATTACTTTCTTGTGGAAATTTCCAAGAAATAGAAAAATAAAACTGAAGTTTTCACAAGTTTTCAGCTTCAAACTCTGAACTTTTCCCATCGTGCAGCCGCAACAAAAACAAAAAAGTAGTAGTTCCACCAACTTGTAACTGGTAACTCAGCATGAAATTCGGTTGAGTTGAGTTGAGTGGCACAGACAACTTGCCGCAGTAGTTCGCCGGTGCGTGTAAGTGTTTGTGCACGAGTACGTGTGGTTTAGGACTTTCGATAAAAGTACACCGAAGACAAGTCGCCGGGTCATGTTACAACACAAACAAATACAAGCACACATGTTGAGCTATGATAAATGGCTGCAACTGAGTACAAAATTTATAGGTGATCACAAGCAACTATAACATTACAGCTACATAATGTAAATGCGTGTGTGTGTGTGCCAGTGCGTAGCCTTTGCCTTGTAACTGCATTGGCCACTTTACAGTGGTTGCACCGAACATTCTAATTTCACTGAAGAGCACACAAAAATTGTTGAAAATTCTACACAAAGCCCGAAATAGATAATGAGAGAGAGTGAAAGAGAGATAAAGTGGTAGTAAATTTAATAGTGCAAGTTTGTGCGTGCTGCCTGCCACAAGCCACATGCGTTGCAAGTTTAGTAGCATTTATGCAGGCGCTTAGTTGTGAAAACTGCACTTTAATCTATGAAAAGAAATGGCATACAGTCGGTCATAAAAGTATTCAAAGAGTTCGAAAATACCAAAATGGTAGGTGGGCTACAGTTTGTTGCAAAATATGTAAAGTTTTATTGCATATAATATTTTTTGTTTTTTTGTAAAATTTCAATAAAAATAATTAGAAAAATTATAGTAAAAAAGTTAATCAAATAAAAATATATGTATGTATACATATATAATAGATATCCATAAATGTTCTTCGATTGAAGCTGTTACTAAGTACTTTGCTTAAAAGAATATTCTACTTTTATAGTTGAATATATTTACTTACATATGTATGTACATATGTACATACATACGAATGCATCACGTGACTTTATTAACAATGTACCATAAAATAATTTGTTCCTAAAAAGTGGTAACCTCAAATATTTTTGGTTTTTTTTTGGAGAATATATGTATGTATGTACGACTACATTACGTGGCTTTAAAAACTACGAAAATAATATAATTTTTTTCCAATCAGGTGGCAACCTCAAACATTTTTTTTACAATTTTGTCAACAGCTATAAATTTATAATTACATATTTTTATTTATTTTAATTTTTCCATTAAAACTTATTTAAAAATTAAAAAAATGACGCAACTACATTGCCACTACCAACTGTAACCCTGTATGTTTGTATTATTGCAAATTTTTTTGATATTTTTAGTATTTATTTTCCACTAATTTCAATTTGAATTGAGTACTGACACACTATGTTTTTTTTTTAACTTTTACTGCATAACTTTAGTGCTTTGCCATATTTATTAATTTAAAAATTCCTTATTAAAAAATTTGCGTGAATAACCTTTACATTAAGTTATTATTATTATTATATTGAAAAGGCGGCAACGCTGCGATATAAAAAAAAATATTAAATAAAGTGGCAACTCTATGACGCAATAATTTTTTCAAACTCTTGTTTAAATAAGTTTCATTGCACTGATATTTATTATACCCATATTTATTAACTTTTACAAATAAAATTCTGATGGCAACACTATAGATACTCTACTTTTTAGAATTTCAAAAAGCTCAAGCTGGCAACTCTATGCCATAAGGTATTCAAAAATATTTTTATTTAAAAAATGTGGCAACTCTAAGACGCATTTTTTTACTATTTCTTGCTCAAATAATTTTTTTTGTGTACTCGAATTAATTAATTTTCAAAAATAAAATTCTGTTGGCAACCATATAACTGGTGTCCCAAAATTAACGCAAAAATTAAATTAAACAATACAAATCGACAGCTGATAGTTTAAGCTTGGTAAAACTGGATCTGGTCTTGTGGTAATTTTGGGACACCCTGTATTATGCTATATTAAAAAATATACAATTCATTTTCTAAATTTTAAAAAGCTTTGTTTGTTTGTTCTAACATAATCTGTATTTGTCCTTTTTGTTTTATCTAAGTATTTTGTCAGATGACAACGCAACGCCGTAAAATATTTTTATAAAAACATTTTGGCAATTTATTTTTACAAACTCTTGATTAATAATTTTCCTTGTATACCCATATTTATTGATTACGAAAAATAATATCTGATGGCAACCCTTTTATATATTAATACAATTTTTTTTTGCAAAATTTTAAAAAACTTCGCTTGATTACTTATAAGCTATACTTGGGCTTTGTGCTTTAATAATTAATTTTATTTGAAAAAAGCTGGCAGGTTTCAAAATCCAAAAAAAATATTTTCTCCTTTTTTCTGCACACTTTTTCGAAGCACTGTGCATGCAAATATTCAAAAGTAACAAACTCACAAACACACTCACACCACACACTTTGACTGCCGTATCAAAGCATAAGTGCACAATTTGTGTAGTTTTTTATGGTCGCAACAATTGTTATTGTTGTCACATGTTCATCTTGATTGTTGTTGGCCACTCGTTGACTTTTGTCGACTTTTGACAAGCGTTTTTCGGCTTGAGTTTAGGTTAAAGAAATACAAAACTGGCAAAAGTTGCACTTTAGTGACTTTGTTGTGCCAACACACACACACACACACACACACACACACTTATATACATATGTGTGTTTACGTGTGTGCCTGCAACGTTGTGGTAAGCTGGCAAGCATGCCCGCATATATTATGTGAGTGCTTGCCACAAATGCCCGCACGTGCAACAAATACCCGCTCGAATGGCTGAATTTCACAAACAACAACGCCAACACATCGACAATGTGGCAACAACAAACAATGGCAGCAGCGCAGCACCTCAACAGCATTGGCAATGCGCCACTGTCGATGCCGCCCGCTGCGTGCTTGCACCGCGCGCCTGCCACCGGTGTCATGGTGTCTCACCCGCTTGACAACTCAAATTGCATTTAGTAGGTGCTGAATGCGGCAAATGGCTGCAACAAAGGGTCTTAAAGGCTCACTGCTCGCTTGTCGGTTACCATTAGTAGAACACACACGATTGCTGTCATTCTTTTTGTTTTTGTTTTTGGTGTTGATGGGGGTGCTGGTAGAGGTGCAGGTGGCGCTCGCTTTGCTGTGGCTGTTTTTTGATTATTTGCCCTGGCAGCGCGTCAGCTGCAATATGTTCGAGTGACAAACAGGCGTTCTCACACACACACTCACACACAAAAAGCGATTCACACACATCCAGTTGATTGTTGCAGTTGTAGCGCGTACGTGCCGCAGCCAAAGCAACAACAACACCAAATACACCGTTTGTTTTGGCAGTAAATGCCCATTGGTGGCAACATGCTGCGCTCTTACACCTACATCCCCTCTCCATCTCCCTCGCGCGCTCTTTATTCTTCAGCTAAACACTGCTGTCAATGGTCTAACATGTGTTTAGTTGTTTTTGTTTTTGTTGGCGCTATTGTTGGCTCACAAGGTGTTAAGTGTCCAATCGGTCGTAGAGTGTGAAATTTATGACCCCGTTTATCTATGTTTGACATGCTGCAACATTGCCTGATGAGTGGCGGGGGAGCGCGATGAATATAGGTGCTGGGGAAATAACTGCATATACAGTTATATTGGCCTCTCCAGGGTCCATTGCTAATTGTGTTCCTTTTTTTATTTACCACCATCGATTTCATCAGATTACCGCAAGCAAATCTCTCACATAGGTACAATGAAAGCTGGAGTATAATTCGAGCTTGGATCACGTGAACCCTAAAGTGGATCTGGGATTAGGAGTTGAAAACTGAAAATTATCTCAAAAAGATTTTCTGTGAACCTTTCAATTTTTTTCTGCGACCGAATGCCCTTTCGACGATTTTTTTTATCAGCCTATCTGTATGATTTCTCTGTACTGTTCCACAAATCACTTCGCTTATTTTGTCTTACAGCGCTAGCGTTAATTTGATAATGGCCGTGGTGCGTTCCTTTGGCAGATACGTCATTCTGGTACTTTTTTTCATATAATACTTCAGTCTTTCGAAACAGCTTTTTTTGGATGACGGATGCCTTCCGCATCATCAGTGCTGTCGTGCCACCAACAGGTCACTGAAAGACCCCCACTAAGGAACCGTCGCCAACCCCTGGAACCACGTTTGCATTACTTCAGAATGGCGTTCGACTTTTCTCAATAAAAAATTTTCATCTGCGTAAAGGTATCCAGTCTTGCTGCGTAGCAATGTTGCTGCGAACTCCTAAATAGTTTCTTAGTTAGCTTCACTCTTCAGCAGGACGCTGATTAAATTGGCCACGCTTATTCGGCAAACCGGTCTTATACTGTCCAATTAAAAAATTTGTGTTCAGCATCGTCTTGTGTCCTGCAGTTATGTACGTATATAGTAGGCATGACGGCTCTGCAACTTTTCCCATTCTGTGGAGGTACTTTTTTAAGTATCCGTAACCAGATAGTAGTCGTGTTGTGTAGAAGTCGACTTCTCCGGCTTTTAGGGCTTATCTATAAGTTAGATCTCTATAAGTATGGCCGGCCATCTGCTGCAACTTTCAGCAACTTTCATTCTCCCATTTTCGATGCCGTGAAAATGCCGTGTATTCTTTATTTGTTCTATTGCGCTCTTGTTATTTTTGGATGTTCTCATTAGCTCCCACAACTTTTTCTTTTCGTATGCCAGAAGGTCGCTTGGGGTATTACCGCTTATGACTAATATTGCGTCGCTTGACATTATTCGGTGGTATGATGCAACTCTGAGGTCTGCGGTGCGATGTACTCAGGTCACTACTTTACGCCGGTTTACCTTCTGTAGCACATCTGTCCAAGTCTCCACTACGTATAATAGAACGCTTAACGTCGTCGATACATTTCTTGGCTGTGCACCTTTGTGTTAGCCATTAATCTGTTAAGTTGGGAGGTGACTTTCGCAGCCTTTCCTGCGGCCGGCTGAATTTGTAACCACAACGCTAATCTGGAAACCAGCCTTACGCTAGGCGTTCACTACTTTGTGTCCTTAGAATATCCGTAGTTGTGTTCACACTTATTTCAAGAGGTTTGTGCTTGTTTTTAGCAGTAGAAGCTCTGTTTTTTCCGTAGCGAAATGGAGGTTGTGTGACTCAAGCCAAGCATTTGTTCATATCGTGATCTGATTCAGTTTTCTTTGGGTTTCTCCTTTATCTCGGACTGTAATGTCGTCCGCGTATTCGTCTGCTAATTAGAGTTTTTGTATAGCGTCGTAGCTGATGTTCCACAAGTCAGGCCCTAAAATGGATCCTTCTGCTGCTCCTGATGTAACCACTATTTATCGTGATCACTCGCTAGTTTGGTAGAGCAGTTTTCTATTACTAAGGTAGCACCGCACTATAGCTGTGAAGTAATCGGGGATTCTAAAGTTTGCTTCCAGAAAGGCGAAAGCGTTTGGACTTTTCAGGTCGAAACAATCAGTGTTCAGTAAAGCCCACAAAATAAAACTTGGCACTGGTAAATAATGTCTCCGAACATTTTCGTGTTGAATACCATTTCCAAAAACAGAACTTGTTACCAGAATCGGTATAAGTTTTTCATTGTTTCTCTTTTCGTAGCCTTTCTTTGCTGCGGTGTGGACTCACAGTTTTTGCTTATGGTCCTATAAATGCTTCAGCCAGGGTATCAGCTGTATCGTTATTTCGGCCAACCTACTTATTTTGAAGATTTTGTTTTGAGTTTGTTTTTCACATACTGAAGATGTCTAGATCAACTACATCAGGTGAAATAATTACTAAAGAAAGAGAAGAGTTGCCAACAATTTTTTAAACCAAATTTAAAAAATAAAATAAAATTGATAAAAAAAAACAATTAAAATTAAACTAAATGAAATTAAAATTAAGATCAATAAATTAAAAAAATTAAATTAAAACGTTAAAATTAAATAAAAAATTAAATTACACTAAAATAATTTAAAGCAATTATTGCCAAACACAGTAAAATTTTGTTGCACAGTGTTTCACATTCAAAAAAAATAGAAAAAAAAATTAATACCAAAATTAAATTAAATTAAATTAAATAAATTAAATAAAGCTTAAATAAAATAATGTTAAATAAATTTAAAAAATAAAATAAAAATAAATTTATAAATAACTTTAATTAAAAAAAATTACATAAACTTTAAATAAAATAATCTAAAATAAATTTAAAAAACTCAATTATAATTAAATTAAAATAAAATAAAAAAATTAATGACGTTGAAATAATTAAATGTAATTATTTCCAAACCTATTAAAATTTTTCTGCGCAGTGCTTCAAATTAAAATAAAATAAAAAAATAATAAAATTAAAATAATAAAATTAAAAAATATATTAAACTAAATTAAAAAAAAAAAATTAATATCAAAATTAAATTAAAAAATTAAAATAAAAAAAAATATATGAATAAATAAAGTTTAAATAAAACAGTCTAAAATATATTTATAAAATAAATTAATTAAAAAAATTAACAAAACTAAATTTAAAAAATTAAATTTAAAAAATTAAATTTAGTTGAATAAAAAAATTAAAATGAAATAAAATAAAATAAGATGACATGAAATAAACTTAACTAAATTAAAAAATAATAATAATATTAAATTAAGTAAAAAACGAAAGTTAATTTAAATTGAATGCAAATAAAGTTAAATTAAATAATATTAAATGGAATAAAACTTAAAAAAATATAAAAAATATTAATAATAATTGCCTAACAAGATATTATTTTGTTGCACAGTGTTGCACATTAAAATAAAATGTGATGCAAAATATCGATTTCGTATGCAAAACTTCTTACAAATTTAATTTCAGCGTCTTCGAGCACACAATCAATCAACAGCTTACAATCTACAGCAAAACAGATTTCTTATGGCCGTCTGTCAATGTCAAAATGTGTGTGATCAATGCATATTCGTACGACTTTTCCCACGGGGACATTCGCTCATAATCTTTTCAGCGTCCACTGAAGACTCTTTCCGTCTGCGTGTGGGTGTGAGCTTCGCTCTTGTCACAACTGCTCCTGTCACTGCCCGAGTTGATGTTGCTGTCACCGTTACTGGCCTTTCGCGTCTTTCGCAACTCAATTCGGCATTTCGCATGTGTAAGTGTGTGTGTGTGTGTGACAACTCACGGGTTGAAATTGTCAAAATGAGCTTGAAAAATTCATTTTTGCATTTTGCATTGACAACACAGTCAAGGGAATTTTTATTCATTCGCCTGACATTCTCCATTCGTTTTGCAACTTCGTCGCATTGCCTGCTGTTCGCTGTCTGCTCGCTGCCGTTACATGCGAGAGCCGACAGGGCAGCCATAATTCATGCTGCATGTGTGCTTACATATTCTCACATATATATGTACATTGTACATACATATATAGTACGTATGTGTGTAGGTTTGGCTGTGTGTGCGCTTGCGAAGCATTTCGGATGCGTTTGTATGTATTAACCTTCACCTCTTTACCGCCTTTCGTTGCTGACTATGTTGCGACTGACCTTATTATTGGTGTTTTTGCTGCTGCTGTTATTGTTGTTGCTCGTGTTTTATTTTCATTGGCATTCACACGTGCAACTGTCTGCGCAAACATGCGAGTTTGTAAACATTGCCACACACACACTCACACAAACACTTCTCTGGTTTTGTTCGTATAGAGGATTATAGACATACATATGTATGTATGTATATGTAACCTATGCATACCTTTATATGTGTGTATTTCTGTAAATGGCTCAACAACTGTCCATTCGCGTGTGCGCTACTCGCTGTGGTTATATATTTATGTATCATTTTTATTAATAGTAGACTCTTAACGGAGACAAATTACGTGGATTAAAAATGTAGCAAGATTCCTGTCGCACTTTGTTGTTGCAGTGTAAATAAAGGTTGGTGCTCATGTGAGCTGTGTATATAGAAATAATATGAAGCTACATGCTTAAGTACATATGTACATAGTATGCACGTATTTTACTATGACCGTAGACGTATGTATGTGTGGTTATTTATACCCTTGCTAAAATTTTAACTTAAACTTGAACTTATCTTACTTAGACTTGAACTTAAACTTAGACTTAGACTTTGACAGACTTAGACTTGAACTTAAACTGAAACTCAAGCTTAACCTTAAACTTAAACCTAAACTTAAATTTTAACTAAAATTTAAACTTAAACTTAAACCTAAACTTAAACCTAAACTTAAACTTAAACTTAACTTAAACTTAAACTTAAACTTAAACTTAAACTTAAACTTAAACTTAAACTTAAACTTAAACTTAAACTTAAACTTAATTAAACTTATACTTATACTTATACTTATACTTATACTTATACTTATACTTATACTTATACTTATACTTATACTTATACTTATACTTATACTTATACTTATACTTTGGGGCGGATCCAAAGTTAAAAGTTATACATCATTTCCATCAAAAGTGACCCTCCGCGATGAAAGGAACTTTGAGTTGCAAGTCAAATTTGGTAAAGATATCTCGTAAAAAAAAGAGTTTTCCTTATAAGGAGTTAATTCCGATCTTTCAGTTTGTATAGTTTGCACAGAAAATCTGTCAAATGACGGCCACGGCCTCGTATTTCGACTGGTACATATAAATATTGGCTTCACGTTTCTTGACCTTTGCCGGTTGACATGATCGTGGCGGTCATTTGACTGGGTCATTTATGGAAATTAACGAGTCGCCTAACTTTGAACGAATTCTGTCCATATTTAAACAAGAAATAGTGATCGTTCGTGTCGTCATTGATGGTAACGGCGGTTTGTTACACATTTCGAAATAAATAAACACCGATTGGATTCACCCCAATAGTGACAATTTCGTTTGTTGATGAAGCAACTAAGCCAGAAATTGGCCTTATCTGAGAAGATGATTTTTCGATGAATATGAATTTTCCGGAGAACGCGAATTGCCGTCAAAATCTTGAATAAGTTCCAAGCGTTGCACCAAAGTGAAACATAATATGATGGAATGACATACCTAACTGAACACACTGACAAAATTTGACACAAATCCGTAAACAAACATGGCCACAATGAGCTGTCAAAATCATCCTTATTGGTAGACGCTATAACTTCAAATACAAACTGACAGATCAAAATCTAGCTCTTTTGTGGAGATTTCCTTATATCTTCACGAAATTTGGTATGAATTATTATCCAAGGTAGCAATCTCCGAAAAAATTGTTCAGATCGAACCACTATGACATATGGTTGCCATACAAACTGAGCGTTCATACCCTTTCATGTCATAAAAAATGCCCTGAGAAGGGTATTACAGCTACAAAGCAGCTATGTATGTTTAAGGTTTTTTCTTATTTATCTAAAATTTTTTTTTAAATTAAGCAATTTTAAACTCTTATTTTCTATTTTCCTTAAAATATCACACAAATTAATTTTTTGTTTTGCTTTAACAGCAATTCACCATCGCTCATAAATTTTCGCAATTTTCAACAGACAACACAACGAGAATAATTTATTATATATCTTTTCACCTCTTATTTGTCAGATCACACACTTTTCAATTATGATATTTCGCAAATTTGCAAAATATTCATTGTTATTTGTTGTTGTTTTTGATAAATAGTACTTTTCACAACTTAATTTGCATTTTATAATTGTTGACAGACAGATGATGGATAATTTTCAAAACGATAATGAATGGCTATTGAGCGACTAATTTGTGCGTATGCATATACATGCATATGTATATTTATTAGGGTGGTACAAAACAAGATACACACTTTTTTGGATGAAAATCTGTGCTAAATCAACCATTAAAGAGGTTTTTAGTGGTGTCTTCAGCTCGGACGGGAGGATTTTTAGCAACCTTTCTCTCTGACTAAAGGTATATTAGTGTTTTAACGATGTGCGCCTAGCTAGTAAGGCTCTTAGAAATTTTAGAATAAATAAGAATCCGTACTGCAGAAAGCTTTGATCAGCTCTTCCGGTTGCGCCAGGTTTCAATTCTATTGCGATTGTTAAGTATATCAAGGTCTTCAGTGCTGCATGCATAGCCTCCTTTGAAGGAAGAAGAAACCCTTTCGGACTATTGGAGACCAGATCTTAAAGTAGAAGATTGATTAATAAATCCCGCAAAAGTGACTCGGCGCTGTATAAAAAAGAACATGCTACGAGTATATACTAATCAGGGGCGTAGCTATAACTTCGGGCGCCCGAGGCCAAGGATGTTCTGCCGCCCCCCTTTATCTACCTACCTACAAGTTTCAGAAAACAAAAGGAAAACAAACCTTTTTTGTAGACATATTTGCAGGAATCTCGAATTAGTGTTTTTAAATACCATTTTTCCGCCCCCAAGAAGTTGCGCCCGGGGCGATGGCCCCCTTCGTCCCCCTCCCCCTAGATGCCACTGATACCAGTCGAAAAAAAAGTTTTTTGAGCCCTCAGAATTAGACTAAAACTACTTCTGAGGTATCTTGCACATTAGGATGATTATGGACTTGGAACAGCGACTTGTGCTTAAAACCACTCACTCTCCAAGGAACCAATCCACTGAGGAAGAGTCCCCCCCGGAGGGCTTTGATAGCGCGGTACAGCCTACTTAGATCTTCTGGACGAGCGCTACCCCACATGGGTGTTAAATTATTCAAATCATGTGAGTCCCCTGGATCTGATGGCATCATAACCGCGCCACTCCAGCAGTCGCTAAAGGTGTTACGGAGCTGGTTGGTCTCCAATTTACGCGAATTGTGTTATTGTGTGAATTGTGTTGGAGGCAGATAAGACTGGTATTCATCTCGAGGGCCGGCAAAGGCGCTAATGTTTATGACAAGGATTTCAGGCTTATTAACCTCTCCGCGTTTTTTTAGAAGACACTAGAGAAGCTTACAGACCTGCATATCAAGGGCTTGTGTTGTGTCTTTTATACTCTGGACTTCAGTGGTAAATTACCTATTTGAAAGTACTTTTGGGATGAGCCTATTGGGTCATGGCCTATGCGGATCATATTGTTCTCATGATTAAAGGGTAAGTCAATATGGCAGCTAGCTGGGTGAAAAGAAGCGGTTTAGCTGTCAATTCCAATAAAACTAAACTGATTTTATTTAACAGGAAGTAAAAAATCCCGCATGCATTCCTTTCCACACTCTAGAGCTCTCGACTTCCTCTTGTCGAAATGCTGCAGTACTTGTACCTCATTCTTCATAGAAAGCTAAAATGGAGCCCCAATGTTCAGAAGAGTGATAAAAAGGCATTGGTTTTCTTATATTGTTGTAAAAAAACTATTAGAAAGCGAGAAAGAGTTTCTCACCAAGCCAATACTGTTCTATAATGTATTACAGGGTGAAGTGGAAAGGGCGTTCGGTGAAGACACTCTTGCTAAACAGCTATAACTTCTTCAACAAGCGGCTCTTATTGGTATCAGTGGTGCAGTACGTAAAACACTAACTTCATATCAAAGCCTGGGAAAACGGACACATTCAGGGTTCCAAAGAGAGACATTCCGAAATCTTTTCACATTGCTCTCCCTCATTGCATCTCTGATAATTTGAATCAAACTGTCGTGGAGCACATTTTTAGCGACGTCTTCTCTGCGCACATACCCTCGAGGGATATGTGAGTGGGGCGGAGTTACTGATAAAGAGACGCGGTGAGCTCTTTCACGGATGGATTAAAGCTGAAGAGGAAAGTTGGAGATGAAGCCAAGTGCATTGCAGTGAATGCTGATATTAGTGTTTGTAAACATGGACACATTCAGGGTTCATTAGAGGAACATTCCGAAATCCTGTCTCTCTTTGGTTGCATCCCTGATAATTTGAATCATACCGTTCTGGAGCCTACCCCAAGCGGCGTTTTCTCAGCATACATACTTTCCGAAGATATGTGAGTGGGGCAGAGTTGCTGATAAAGAGACGCAGTGAACTTTTTCATGGATCAAATCTTGTTTCAGACCGCAGCAATGGAAGCCATCACGGTAGCAGCAGATGGCGACTTCTTTTGTGGAAGTATTCATCCGCTCTAATATCAGATCTGCTATACAGGCCTTAAGCTCGCTAGTTAAGGTGTTTATGACCTCACTAGAAGTATCATCAAGCTACTTCTATATTAAACGTGCGAAATCGTCGCAAGGTGTAGTAAAGCCTATTAGCTTACAAGAAAAGAGACCCTTACCAAAATTCCGTCAGGATGGGAAAGGCCAAATGTTACTCTTTTTTTGTTCTTCCCGGCGCTGGATTTTTACTTAGTTTGAACAATTTTTCCCCTGAGCTCGTCTTTATTCATTGTCCGATTGGTTTCCTTTGTGGAAATCAGTAGGTCTTTCAAATATAAAATCTTTCCGGTAACTACTAAAAACATTGAACACTGAAATAGTCTAAAGCTAGCGCCAGTCATGAAAAAACCATTACTGTTTTATACTTTTTATAAAAATTTAATAAAAACTAGCAATTTGGTCCACCAAGAGGTTTTATAATACAAAAATAAAAAACATAATAATTTTCTTGAACTTCCGTAACACCCTAACGTCACATTGCTCACACAAACAACAATAATTAATGCGTTTCAAATATGTGTACATGTTACACATGTGGTTGAAGTGGTTTGCGCTTGCAACATGTTGCACATAATCATTAAAAAGCTTTGCGGCGCGCACACAAACAAATTTAATTATAATTTAATGATTTAATTTCGATTGTTGCAAAGGCGATTTTTTATGCAAATAAATATTATTCGCATTAATTGTTTTGACACACATACACACATGCGCATTAGAGTGTATATGATATGTCAGCCGTGTGTGTATGTTTGTATATGCGAGCTGTGTGCCCATGATATGCCGTTATTAATTACTTGCGATGATAATGAAGTGCAAGAGTAAAATAAACAAATTACGAAAAAGTGTACAAACAAAATGTGGCGAATGAAAAATCGTTTATTAAATTTAATTATTGCAATTCTGGGAATATTTTGTACACCGAAGACCATTCAAAACGGTTGTTTCTACTCAAAAGAAGCGGAAAATGCAGCCGTGGGTTTGTGGCAGGCAAAGAAGATATCGCGCAAGCACAGCTAAAATGCGGTTATTTTTGCTTATAGTTACAAATACATATATATAAACACATATACATTTTTCTGCATATAAACTCACACATACATAAATACATATATTTATATATTAATACATTTCCAAATTCTCTTGTATTCGCTTTGCGATCTCGAATGCGCCTTCAGTTCTAGCGACACATGTAATCACTCAGACACACTCACCCTCTCACACACTAACATCTTCACACACACACACACCCTCACATACTAACTTGTTCACACCCACACACATACAAAAAATATCGCACAGCATCTCCACCAGCCGTCGCCGCGCTTGCACGTATCTTGCCGCTGGCAGGCACGACGCTTCATTTGCAAAGCGTTAGTGTGGTGGAAGCAAATGAAAAACGCCAAAAGCATTGACAGCCACGACGTTGACATTAACGCTGTAGTTGACGTTGGCTACGTGCGAGACCTTCAAATGTGGTATTAGGGGAAAAATTGGATTCATAGATCGCGGCATTATGAGGCTTCCTAGCGGCTTCACGGTTGATGGATGGCAGCGGGCTCCTTTGCATGGCGCCTTTTAAGTGGCCTTGGGCGGCGCTAACACACAGCTACATACGTGTATATGTATATATATATATATATGTACAAATGTATATGTGTATTTAGTGTTTTAGTAGGCATGTATGTTAGACTTCTTTTGCTGAGGCTTTAGCCGCGCTTAGCTTGCCTTGTGCGCGTTTTCAATTCAATAAGCAAATTGGTTGATTATGCAAATTTTTATTTCATTAGTGTCACAAACAGTACATTTGTGTAGTTGGCGCTGCTTTGTTTTTGTTTTAAGGCAAATTTATGGGATAAGAAAAGTGAAAGTCAAACACTGGATCAAAATTGACAAAAAAATTTTTAAAAAAAATAAAATAATATAAAAAAACCCAAAAAAAAAACAAAAAAATCATATAAAAATGCGTTGTTTTATATTATTATTGTCTCCCTTATTTTCTATAATTTTTAAATTTTTTTTTATATTTTATTTGGCACAAATAGACTGCAGCTTACATATGTACTCGTATACACATCTCCACAAGAAAAGTGAAAGTCAAACAGTAGAAAAACAAAAAAAAAAATTCCTAGAAGAAAATTTGTTGCTTTATATTATTATCTCTAATTTTTTGTCTACGATTTTTTTTTTTTATTTTTGATTTTCCAGTTTTCTGCTTTCACTTTTTTATGGATATATGTATACATAAGCTACAGTCTATTTTTGTCAAAATTTATGGGTGTCTCGTGCTACAGCGCTCAGTTGATTTTATTTCGATTTGCCTTTTTATTAAAATTTTATTTCTAGCACAGTTGGCTGACCGCAAGCTGACGCAGCTCTATTTGAAAATAATAAATGGCAATATTTTCTGCAATATGCAGCAATATGAAACAATATATATGACGATTCATTGAAAAATGAAAGCAATGTCGAAGAATAGCTTATTAAGTATTAGAAATAAATTTTCTGTGCTTCAAATTTAGCAAAAAAAATGCTTGGGTTTGTTTGGAGAAACCAATAGTGGGATGCCAGTTTAGAGGAAAGGCCATAATCAAAGCGAGAAGAAATTGTTCTCGCAGTTTTTATTTTAACATTTTCGGTATTTATAATTACTAAATGTATTTTTTAATCATTTATATATCCACTTAATCTACGTTCGCTAAGCAATTACTAAGTTCACATTTCATAATGTTAAATAAGCAAAATTATAATGTTACGTATACGGCATAGATGCCCATATATGTGTATAAGAGATCGCTGTATCAATACCAATATCAAACCGCAGCTAATTAGCGAATACTTATTTCAAATACGGTGCACTATAAAAAGCATAAATTAGCACGAAATCAATGAAGAACAATTGCTATACAATTGTGTTACGTATACGCCGTGGATAACCACATACATAATAGCTTCAGCGTAGATAACAGTAGGCATGCGATTTGGTGGACTTACATCAAATGCTGTGTTTCATAAAAAACAAAGAACAAGAACAATTTAGTAGGGAATAGTGAGCAGACAACTGTATTACGTATACGCCATGGACTATATACAAGTGTGAGCGTCGATATTAATTAGCGTTTGATAAAATTAGCATTTGAATCAAATATTGTTAATTTTGTATAAATATAAAACAAAAACAAGAAAAACCGCTAACATACATACAATTCCATACAAGAACTTGGTTTCGATCGCTCAGTATGTGTGGCAGCTGTATGTATGCTATAGTTATCGTCCGATCTGAACAATTTATTTGGAGATTGTAGCGATCATTGGATCCCTAGATTATAATTAACGCAAAATTTCGCGACGATAACTTTTTGAATAATTTTTTTTTTCTTACAAGGACCTATATTTGATCGTTCTGTTGGTATGGTAGGTATGTAATATGGACTATAGTGCCTCGATGTGAACAATTTCCTCGGAGATTTTAAAGTCGCCTTATTGCTGACAGCCAATACCAAAATTTTATAAATATATCTCGTCACTTGAAAAAGTTTTCCATACAAGCACTTATTACCGATAATTCTGTTTGTATGGTAGCTATATGCTATAGTGGTCCGATATCGTCGGTTCCGACAAATGAGCAGCTTCTTAGAGAGAAGGAGATGTATGTAAAAATTCAGATATCTCAAAAACTGAGGGACAAGTTAGCGTATGAGGGATATATTGACAAACGGACGGACCAACGGACATGGCAAAATCGACGCAGCTCGTCACGCTGATCATACATATTTTATCATTTACATGTATGTATATATATTTTATATGGTCTCCGACGTTTCCTGTGCAGGGTATAGAAACCAAAAACAGTTGATAAAAAATTACGTATACGCCATGGAGGTTCAAAAAAGAGTGAAGTTTTAGCAACGATATCTTTTGGTAAAAGCTTCTATTGTATAAAAGCAGCATTTGTATCAAATAATGCGCACTTGCCTAAATATAAATATGCAACAAAAACAATTTACTCGAAAAACGTTTGATATGAAATTGTGTTACTCATACGCCATGGTTATCAACATATAAAATAGTCTTGGCGTTCAGCATATGTATGTCATTTAATAGTATGTATCGGCCGTTTCTAACAAATTAAGTATGAAATCTTTCTTGGTCCTATAAATAGCGTGCGGTCCTACCTTTTTGCTATAGAACTGTTACTATTTTTTGTAGAAGTATGCAAGTATGTAAATATGTTATCGACTCAACTGATCATAGATAGTTGTATGTTTCTAAAGTTGCTTTTGCATCTTTTTCCATGCAGATGACATGACCATTCGTTGGATTATTGCTTTTATTTATATCATAGCTGACGCAGCTGGCACCAAACAGCTCTCTCGAATTCTCCAAATGCTTCCTCATCTACTTTTTTCATAAGTATGAGGAAATATAACAACGCACTTACATAGCGTAGTTTTTGTTCTTCGAGTAAAAGATATGCTTCTCAATTTCCTACCGATCTCTGGCACTAGCCGGCAAGAGATATTATGGCGTCATCTACAGGCTCAGATTGTTGCCGGATATTACATATATGCTGGATTCGATATGGACAAAGTGCTGCATTTTATATATTAATAATTTGTAACTGTCAACAGTGCCTAGTTCTAAAGACGCGAGGAATCTCTGCTTGTGACCTCCAGGAACTTTGTCTTGCGGTCATTCATCACAAAACTTCTTCTTTTTCCTTTCTTTTGCTTTTATTTCTAGGCTGTAAAAGGCTTTTGTTAAGGCCTAAAGTCTCAATATTATCTGCATACTCCAGGGGTATTGCACATATGTATAGTGTAAACAGTGTCACTGCGGTTCAGACTAGCGCCGCGTATCATTTTTTCCAGTATTATTTATAAGGGAAAAAGAGGGAGAGAAAATCACCTTACTTAACTCTGGTATAGAACGGATCCTGGTGGACAAACGCAGCAATTATATCGAGTCCTAAACCATTTACCTCGGAGAGTGGCCCATCAGGGCTCCTCCTCTTCTTGGCGATAACTCCGTTTTAAATTTAGGTAAAAGTCAAGACTTCCACCAGTAATATTATCCATATAGTTATCTATCCCATTACTTATACTATGATTTTTCGAAATCAAGTTCTGAGATTATTCATCGCTATTGGTAGGGATGGTCTTTGTGCTGCAAAAATATGGGACAAAAAAAGTACTAATTTTGCAACAACTTTCAAAAAAATAGCAATATTAGTAACACATGTGAAATGAATGCGGCATTGATATGTTGAAGCAGGTAAGACAATAGAAAGTTCACAGAACGGTTAACGTTTGGTCATTATCAAATGATACTGAAACCTACGAACGTATAAGGAAGATAGACGCGAAATATATGTATAACGACGGGAAGTTATTCCATTGCTAAGTCAGTCGCTAGATTATATATTTCTTATAACCATAATTATCTGGGGAAAAAATCCAAATGATACACTTGAAACCTTCAAATCTAATAGAAGAAAACCACCCCCCTGGTGATCACACCTAATGGCTATAAAATGTCTTTTTGAAGTGAAGGCTTACACCTGTTGATATATGCAAAGGGTCATCAATTTCGATGTTCCTTGCCTTTTTAAAGAAAAAACACAGAAACTCAAGTTTAATGGCGAATGTTTACTATCATTCAAAAGAACATTCTTTGTCATTTATTTTTGAAAAATATCTCTTTGAAATAGTGGCCGCGGCTACTTTTCAGGTGGTTTACCTATTGAGTCCAATATTTGCTGACTCGTTCGAGCATTTGGACTGGTAACTGGCGAATGACACGGGTGATGTTTTGCTTCAAGGCCTGATTCGTAGCCATATTGTGCGCATAGACTTTAGTCTACATATATCCCCATAGGAAAAAGTCTAGCAGTGTGATATCACACGATCTTGGTGGCCAATCGACCGAACCAAAACGTAAAATTATCTGCTCACCGAAGTGTTCTCTCAATAAATCCATTGATTGATGCGATGTGTGAAAAGTGGCGCCGTCTTGTTGAAAATAAATATCGCCGATATCACGAGCTTCAATTTCAAGTATCAAATAATCGGCTATCATGACGTGATACGATTGTGACCGATGCCGCCATCAGTCCATAAACCACACCAAAATGGCAGCTCATGAATCTCTTCTAATCCTTTACTAGCAGGTCTTCTGTAGATTATGATCGCATTTTTATTTAATTTCCGCTAACGTGAGCTCCAAGAATTGCCGTCGCTCGTCGATGTCTTCGTGAAAAGGGTATTTCCGAAATTGATCCAGTAGCAGCCCTTTAATATCGAAATTTGTATACTCAAATACAGTTTTTACAAAGTTCGAATGAGGGAAACTTCATTCCTTTTTTGCTAGTTTCATAATATATTGTTAAAGCTGAACCTTTTTGAGGAGCTCCTGGTCTAGCAGCAATAAGTAAAGGCAAGAACTTTAGTTCTTAGTAAAAATGGCGGCATTTTATAAGGAAAACTTTACTGACTTATATTTGAACCTACCGATTTTAAAGCATTTTTTCTGCTGAAGCGCGTCTATTCTAAAAATTGGGCAGACTAACGGAAATTAGAGTGCATTCAATGCATGAAGTAAACTTAAGCCACTTACTATGTTGCTATAATTTTATAACCACTTCAAATTCATAAGGCGGCAGGCTACCAGTTTTATCTGTGCATACAAAAACAATAAAGATGAAAAGTATTTAACCACTCCAAGAAATAAGACGACCGAAAGAGGTGTTGCAACAAATTATGCTGCCATCACCAAACAAAAAAAAACATCCGTGTGCGTGACTTTGGTTAAGAAAAAGCGCAAACAGCACCGAAAACGTGAATATCCTTGCAACATTTGCATGCTGCGCGCGTAGTAAGCCCAGCACTTTTTCGGTTTATTGCCTACTTATCCAGCGAGCGGTGAATAGAGAATTTTTGCTGCATTGTCTGCGGCTGACTGCAGGCTGTAGAGCCAAGCATTCACTCTCACCACCACCAGTCGCCCGCCACCAACTGCAGCTTGCCACACGGCGCGGCATGCAGCGGCCAGTGAAAGCGCGCATACACACACTCACGCGCTTTTGTTTGGCACTTTCCATTTGGTTTTTGTTTTTTTTTTTTGTATTTGGCGACAACCGAAAGCCCACAGTGGTGACACAAATTTCGCTATTTTGGCGGCGCACGAAAAGCGCAGTCAGCAGCGAATGCAGCGCAGCCACGCAGAAAAACGCGGCACACAGTTGAGCGCACAACAACAATAACAGCGATTAGAGTGAAGTGTCCCACCAACCAGCCAGCGTGTGGCAAGCGCGCAGCAGCTGGGTGTGTGTGGTGTGGCATCATGGCCACCGAGTGTGGCAGCAATGCGAAAATGGCGCACAAAATGCGGCGGAAATAAGGGCGAGCGACCGTCGCTTGCAACAAAGTAACTGTTTGTCTTTTTTGCTTTTCAATGAATTACAATTTTTGTGCTGCGCCGCTTTGTAGTCAGCTGTGTTTCTTTGTGTATGTGTGTGTGTGTGGAAGTGTGCTTATTTTGTTTCCGTTTGAGGCGTTTGCTTTGAAAAAACGCAAATTTATTTTGGGAATTAACTGGAGCACTTGCACAAAGGCGTATACAGTTTGTCTACAGTGTGCTGTGTTGTTGTCTTTGCTTCAGTGTGTTGTTTCCGCGTTGGCTTTGTAGTGGACGATTAGTTTGTTGATAACAATGAGGCTTAAGCTTTTAGTTGCAGACTATAGTGCAACAATATGTGCCTCCACATCCATGAGGCCGTTGGCAAAGTCGATGCAACAGTCCAGTGTTTGCTCTCTTCGTTTCTCTCACTTACTTTTTAACGGAAATGCAATGTTTTGAAGTTGTGTCTTCTTTGTTTGAACTTGTTTATTGTTTTCTTTTGTAGATATTTTTTAGAAAGACTTTTTAATATTTATTAAAATGAAGTTTTCGTATAATTTTCAGGCTCTTTCCACTTTCTAGAGTAGAGAAAGTAATAATTTGAAGCGGAAATTAGTTTTTTATACTAATAACTATGGCAGAGACTTGAATCTCATTATTCCACTTCTGAAATAGCATTATTCGAAAATAACAGTTTCTAATAAAAAACTGAGACTTTTTTGATTGAAAATTGAACAAGAAAAAAACATCGTCAACTTTGACTGCACTGAAGCTGTAAGAACCTCAACTGGTGCATTTCTTATATCATAAAAGGTAAACAAAGTTACTATTTTGATTTTTATAGATCAGTTTAAATGACAGCTGTAAGCTATAGTAATGCATTTCAAATTCCAATTTGAACAATTTCTTCGAAGATTGCATCGTTGCTTTAAGGGGGGAGCCTGCTTGAGAGGCTTCAAAAAATCGATTTTTTGAGGATTTTTTTGGGAAGGAAAGAAATAAGTGATTAAAGCGAAATTTCTAGGGCTTATAGTTATATATTTAAACATCATTCACAAATTTTTTGGATACGAAATCTTTGATATTCTGCCTTTGGGAAGCAATTGCCCGATGCATCTCGCAAGTGCATTTGTCGGACGGCGTGCAGCATGCAGGTCGCAATTTATATCGGAAACAAAAAATTCAAAGAGATTCATATTTTTTAATAATTCATCTTCTAGTTAAACTAAAAAAATTCCAAAAAAAAAATGTAAAAGTCTACAAATTTAAAAAAAATGAAAAAAGCGTGGTTTTTTGACCAAAAAAAAAATTACTTTATTTTGTTTAAAAATATGTTCAAACTTGACTTTTCTTAGTTTTTTTAGTTTAAATAGAAGATAATTTAATGCCAAAGAGAGTAAACTCAACCCAATTTCATACGACATTTAGTTTTTTTTCTATCCTGCCCGCCAATTAAGAAAAATCGTAAAAATGAAAAACCAAGAAATCGCGCGTCAAAGTTTTCGCTTTCTGCCCAATCGCTCATATATCTGCTAGACGCTCGGTCACTATTTCCCTTTTAGCTTCGATAATATTTCAAATTCCCATAGAAAACTTTGGGGACATATTCTTAGATTATCTTTAAAGAGATTTAAGCAAAAAAAAATCGATTTTTTTAAGCTTCCAAAGCAGGCTCCCCCCTTAAGCAATAATCCATGTCAAATTTCATGAAGATATCTTGTCCAATAAAAAAGTTGTTTACACAAAGACTTGAGTTTGAACGATCAATTTATATGGCAGCTATATTCTATAATAATTCGATCTGAATAAAATTATCCGGAGTTTACAGGGTTCACTTAAATAATATTCTGTGCAACATCTTGTGAAGATATCTTTCGCATTAAAAAGGTTTTCCATACAAAAACTTGGAATAAATCGGTCACTTTGTGTAACAATAACATACTAGTTCGATATCAGCGATTCCCTAAAAAGATGTTAGTTGCAAACAGACTCAAACAACTTAGTTTCTTGGTGTAAACAATGTAAACGTGTGCTGTTTTCGTAGATCTGAAGATCCTACCTGATCTACATACGTAATACAAAACTTTCGTTTGATGCAAGTATGCAGTTTTGTTGATGTGGGAGTAACTACGGACCACAAAGTAAATTTTAATCTTCCATGGTTTTTAAAGCTAAAAGCGCTCTTAGTTTTGCTAAACGTTGGTCTTAAGAATTTTAGAGAAATCTTTTAAAATCTTTGGTGAGGCTTATATGCTTATGCTGCTGTGATATGGCACCATAGTTGTCAAGTCCATTTGGAGAAGTTGGAGTCCGTTCAAAAACAGTTTTTTGCTTTTTGCCTTAAATCATTTACGTTGGGCTTTCAGGTTAAATCTACCCCCATATACTAATCGTTTGAAATTTATAAATCAAACTACGCTCGCTAGTCGTAGGAAAATATTTGGTATAATGTATCTTGTCAAACTTATGAATGGGTCAGTCTGTGGTCCATTTCTATTGTCTGAAATTAATTTTATTGCCCTCATTTGCTCAACCAGGCATTTTAGACCTTTATTTTTCTAATTTTCTAGAACAAGTTTTGAGTTAAACGAACCATTCCGTCGTATATGTCACGTTTTCAATTATCATTCCAGCACATTTGATCTAACAAACTCACTCTTCACCATTAAAAAAATATTTTATCTACTCTTAACAGTAACATTTAAAAATAATAAACTTACTTTAACTTAATTCTTAATTTTGGGTGTTGAAATTTTTGCTTCTATATCTGAGCACTTTCCGCTCGTTTGTGGATTGCGTCTCCCGTGCCGGTTTGGCTGGAGGAGGATAATCGTTGGTTATTATTATTTATTAATATTATAATTTATTTTTATTATTCAAGAGCAGCTTTTTGAGGAAGGAAAAATGTCGATGTACATATATGTATATATATGGTTAACTCATAAACTTAGGGAGTAGTTCATGTACATACAGACAGACAAGCAATCATGGTTATTTTTATTTTTAAATAAAATAATCAAGTAGGTATCAAGTCTCTCTTTGTTTTGTGGTGGTTATTGATTTATCGGACAAAAAAACGATGGTTTTGTTAGTTTTAAGATTCTTCCGTATTCAAATGACAAGAATGACAGAATTTACCTGAATTTGACACATTCTGGAAACATTTTAGATAATAAAGAATTTCAATCAATGTGTGATATTCGCAGCTGTAATAATGGTATAATCAGCATAAAATCACATTGGGTTTAGTTAGATATATAATAATATTTTCTATATCTAACTATATCGAGGCACCAGCTTTACTTCGAGCAATAATTCAATTTCACAATTGAGAAAAGCCAAGTTAAGATCAGTTAAGTCAAAAACTCACATAAACTCTATGTTTTTTCAACGTTTTTTAAGTTCTTCACTATCGTCTTACTACTTTTATATATGTAGACATATGTTTATAAAAAATAACTCTTCTTTTAGTTACTTAGAATTCTAATTTGTAGTGTGTACCTTGATGTTTTTTGATAAATTGAGTGACTTATAAGGTTTAGGAAGGAAAAGGACATAGCGATATTCTGAAACTGCTCAAAACCAATCTAAATAGATTAGACTATATCCTCGCAAGGTTGTACTTCAATTCTTATTTCTCAGTCAACAAATATTTGAAAGCTTCAAGCTCACTGGCTAGGCAACTCTACTTGTTCATAATTTGGGTTCGCGGTCATAGCAACAGTTTCGGCAACAAAAACATAATAAGCAAGGAGTTTCTCTACACAAATCCAAAGCTAAGATAATACAGTGACCGCTGGAATAAGTAATAGTGAGCTCAATACGCAATTTGAACATATAGCACATTACAGATGGAAATCTACAACCAAATGCAAGATTGCCACCATAACTTTGATGATTGAGAACATGCGTTGAATATGGAAATTCTCCATAATAATATACGCCTCATCTGCAGACTCGAAAGAAGTAAGGAATAGTTCTATTCTCTTTCCGCCCAGTTCAATCAGATTCTATGTCGGGAATTAATCGTATTGAAAGTCTACCAAGAAAAAGCATAATGGATGTTAGTAGTTTCATTGAGGGCTAAAAATGGCTTGAGCACAGTGATGACATGAGATTTAAAGGTCTTACGAATAGTATATCAAATCATTTAGACATTTAGCGCTCGCCGGTAGGGCTACAATCTTGTCTATCTACCTACAAGTTTTAGTGCGCCTGAAAATGGCAAAATCCCTTAGGAAACCTTTGCGTCTGGTACCGCTGCTGTTAAAAAAACTGTGTTGTCCGGAAAAGGAATCGGTTATCAGCGCTGTCTTACTGTACTGCACACCCTACCATTACGCACCGGTGGTCACATCTTTGGACTCTGAATATGAATATTCGCATAGAATTCACAGGAATTATTTGTAAACTTAACCGGAATAAGCCCGGCTTCATATGTGGCTAGCTGATAAAATAAATGAAGAATTGTTCTGATATAGTATTCCAGCTTGTCTGACATTTAATATACCAAAATTTGTAATCCTCCCTTTTCGATACCGTTTATGTTACGTATATTATATATGATATTCAATATACTTAATACTCATTTGCGATCTACTACTTGTGTAGAAAGTAAAGGAGTGATAAGTAGTACTCTTTATTTTAATGGGAGTATCTCTTGATTTTGTAAGCGAACCAATTTTAATTATATTCTTATATTCACTAAGGGGCTCTTAAGAGCGAACGTTGACAACTAGTACTATCATTCAGATTCAATATTTTAATTTAATAAAAGAACTGAACAAATTAGTGACGGGAAATTTTACTAATTTTAGGCAACTGCGAACAAACTTGTTAAACTAGCAAATATATTTGGAATCGTATATTTTTATCACTTCCTTTCAAATCGCCTTACTTGTCTCATAACCTGATATAATTATTATATTTATTACTTACTTTATAACAAGCTGTTGTTTTTCCAAAATTATAGTTTTTTTTTATTTAGAGCCAAATTTGCAAATTTGTATAATTTCTTATGCTAATGTAATGTTCCGAAAACACGCAGCAGACGCTGACAATGGTATTTTTATACTAACAAAATTTATTATAGTTTTTGTTTGTAAGTCCTAAAACTAAAAGAGTCAGATTTAGAGTTGAAACCAGGGTGACGGATGAGTCCGAAATCGTCCGTCCGTCTGTCGTCCGTCTGTCCGTCCGTCCGTCCGTCCGTCCGTTGTAACGTGAGTAAAATTGAGATATCATGATGAAACTTGGTACACGTATTCTTGGCTCCATAAGAAGTTAAGTTCAAATGGGCAAAATCGCCACTTGCCCACAAAATGGCGGAAACCGAAAACCTATAAAGTGTCATAACTAAGCCATAAATAAAGATATAAAGTAAATTTGCCACAAAGAATCGCATTAGGAAGTTATTTGGACGTAATTTTTTTATAAAAGTGGACGTGGCCCACGCCTATTTTTTCCATATCCGAAACTACCATTATTATAGAGTCGTTTATTTTGCATATACAGTTCAAAAATGGAAGAATGGATAATAAACGCCTACCTTTATACAAAGGTTATGTTTCACTAAAAGTGCGTTAACGTACTAACCAAAAACGTCAGAAACACTAAATTTTACGGAAGAAATGGCAGAAAAAAGCTGCACCCAGGCTTTTTTAAAAATTGAAAATGGGCGTGGCCTCGCCCACTTATGGACCAAAAACCATATCTCAGAACTACTACAGTTTTCAATGAAATTGTATGATATTTTATATATTTATGACATGTGAAAATAGAAATCGATTCACTTGCTTTCTTTCAAATATTCATCTTATTTAGATAGCTTTGTTGTGGACGTATAATGTTCTTAATTGAACTATACAATTTTTTTTCATTTACTGCTTGTGTATGATATGTTTATATATTTATTTTGGAATGTTTAACTTTATTTAGCTTTATGGTATTCTTAAGAAATTTTATTTTTAACTCGTTGGTAAAAATGCATAATCTTCTACATAAATCGATATTACATGTGAAAATAGTTAGGTGCAGCATTAAATAGTTTTTAGGTGCCGGGACCACTGGATTTACAATTTGCATAACATTTTCTTGTCTGCAGTTAGTAAAGCTCCTTTAAGAGGCATAAGGCTAAAATAGCAAAACAAAAAAAAAAGGATTTTTCATATTTCTCTCGGTGATAGCTTTAAAAATAACATTTTAAAATTTTTGCTCAATAAATTCTTTTTTTTTTTTGGTTTCTGAGTCACAGCCTTCTAAAATGTAAATACTTTGTTCAATCAGATCTCATATTGAGAAGGCAATTGAAAAGTCACCGCCCTACCACTGTTGTTGGCAAAATTCGTATTTTTTTTGTTCGACATACTTCCCTTCAAGGGTGATACACTGAATATTATGACCCTCCAACTTTTCGCTATCATGTTTTGTAGTACGATTTGTTCTTTGTTTCAAAATTGGCCCCAGATTCGGCGATCACTGCTTCATTCGACGAAAACATCTTCGCAGCGAGCATTATTTTGAGATCTGACGACAGAAAGTAGTCGCTGTGGGCCAGATCTGGAGAATATGGTGGATGCGGAAGCAATTCGAAGCCACATTCATGGAGTTTTGCTATCATTTTCACTTACTTGTGTGACAGTGAATTGCTTTGGTGAAACAACACTTTCGTTTTCTTCAAGTGCGACCGTTTTTCAGCGATTTTTTCCTTCAAACGGACCAATGACGCTATATAATTGTCGCTGTTGATGGTCCTTCCTTTTTCAAGGTAGTTAATAACACTATTCCATGCGCAACCCAAACATAACCTTGCCAGCAAACTGTTGCATTTTTCCACACTTTGGAGCGGTTTCATCTTGTGCTCTCGGATGACCATCGATTAGACTTCGATGTGAGTTGATGGAGCCGTGTTTTATCTATCTATAGATAAGGTTCTCAGCATTTATTAGCAGGTCTGCAAGTTCTTTTACTTACACCAGTTTGTTCAGGTAACCAATGGTTTCAAAGTTGAAAGTCAGACCCTGAAAAACCAAGCTGACAAACACTTGCCATCAACTTCTATTTTCCATAATTGAAGAATACTTAAATACTTTTTCAATGCCCAAGCTTTAATATTTTAGCGATTTTTTAATATCACATACATATGTATATAGCTACATACACACCAGTATACGTGATTATTTTCCACGCCACTGAATTTTGGCAGAAATTAAACAACAATCTCTATTGTTTTTCCATTTTGGCTTACATTTCGTGTGCGAAGCAATCTGCATAATGGCTAATAAGCTCGTAAGCGACACACGCTTGTTTTACACACTCGTAACGGTACAGCACTTTATATACACCGTCGCCGTTGTGCTACGTTCCGCTTCAACGACGCTTACTTGCCCCATTCGGTGGCATTGAATTAGCCTAATTGACTTTAGGCATAAAATTGAATTGATTTATTTATTCTGCTTTGTCATAGTTTTCGGCGAAAGGATTTATCCATCAAATAACTTTTGCAGGCGAGCTCAGCGTATGGCGAACGGCAGCTGCCACTGCGACGCTACACCGACACCTGAGCCCCGGTTGGGTTGCCTCGTTCGCTTTTTTAACCTTCTCTACCCATTTTACTTGCTCCGCGTTACCCTCTCTTGGATTGTCGCTTTCGCTTTCGGTTTTGTTCTCATCGACTAAACTGGCGCCCGCTGCAACGGCTGTGGCATTGGTGTTGGTGTTGAGCACCTTTCAATGGCATCCTTGACGGCTTGCTGCTTTATTTCAGACTTCCAATAGTCGAATGATGGCAAACTATATATATTTGTGTGTGTTTGCGTGTGTGCGCTTAACCGCAGCTATTTAAATTAATCACAACAAGTATTCAACTTTATGGAAAAAGTGTTTGTGTGCGCGTGCGTGCGTGTGTGTAATTAAGAATTGGTTTCGGAAAGCCTGAAAACTTCGCAAAGAATTCGCATTTCTCGGAATGGGTTTTTAATTAGGGAAGCACGCATACATATGTACATACATTGTGTTTGTTTTTAATTTTTTATCATCAGCGGTTCTTACTACCGCCTGTTGATTAATTTCTTTTCAATCGAAGCTTTGGATAAGATTTGTTAAAAAACTTAATTGAAGGTACTTTGTTGAAACCGGTTTTTTCTGTTGTATGTGTTTGCTTTTATTGTTGTTATTGCGGTTTTTAAAGTATACTTCAAATTTAAATTTTACCCGGCATATTACCGGACCGATGCGGTCGAGAATACTTTATTGTGGTAAAAAAATTAAATAGGTATTTCTTCTTACAAATTAAATAAAGAATGTTATTTCGACATTTTGACAACTAGTTCGGATATTAGCTCCTTACATGATATAGACCAGTTCCACCCCACCCTTTCACTAACAACTATCTATTCTAAGATATGAGCTTATCAAAAATTTCTACCGCAGATGAAAGAAGAAGAAGCCCATCGCCTAAAAAAGGTTGAATCGTCAAGTACGGCTTTCGATTGCAGCGCACTCGTGAGTTAAAATATTTCAAACATTGGAGCGGAGAGCGTCCTCTAGGAAGTTTAATGTACATATCTTCTAAAGCACTTCTGGCAAAATAATAACATTCGCTCAGGACAAATCCTTTAAGCAACCTTACCGACAGTGTATAAATCGAATGAAATCGGATGATAATCCACTACCCAAATAACGGCTCTGTAAAAACTACTAAAAGCACAAAAAATCAATACTTGAAAACATCAGAGACATAAAATTTTTTCATCCGAGATGGTAAGGCTGACCTAAAACCCATATCTCGGGACCAATTCAACCGATTTAAACCAAGTTCGGTAAGTCTTATTTTTTCTAAGATATTAGTAAAAATTGTCAAAAATTTTTTCTATAACACAGATGAAAATTCCATAAGAAGCCCATTTCGTACACAATAAAAATTAATATATGATTAAACTTTGTATGGCTTTCGATTGCAGCGCACTCGGGAGTTAAAATATTTCAAAACATTGGAGCGGAGAGCGTCTTCTAAGAAGTTTAATGTACATATCTTCTAAAGCACTTCTGGAAAAATAATAACATTCGCTCAGTACAAATCCTTTAAGCAACCTTACCGACAGTGTATAAATGAATGAAATCGGATGATAATCCACTACCCAAATAAATCATGGACGACTCTGTAAAAACTACAAAAGCACAAAAATCAATACATGAAAACATCAGAGACATGAAAAAATTTTTCATCCGCCTGATGGTAAACTGACCTAAAACCCATATCTCGGATCCAATTCAACCATTTAAACCAAGTTCGGTAAGTGTTATTTTTTCTAACACTTCTATATTACAATGTAAAAATGGGCGAAAATGAATAAAAACCGCGCCTACTTTTCATATAACACAATTTTTAATTCCATATGGTTCCTTACTTTCCAGTACACAATTCCAGAAACAATCAATATATGCAGATTAAACTTTGCACGAAAAGTGCTTATGACCAAAAATTATACAAATCGAAAATCAAGCCCCCATGTACCGAATACAAGGGCCACAGCTGCTTTTGCAAATTTTTTATCGGAAATATTGGTCAATCTGTGAGATATTAGGTTGTCAAATATCTCCCTTCTGCCTTTTTGTCCTTCGAATTTCGCGGCTATGCATAAAGCGTTACAGAGCTCGTTTTTATCTGGCAATAGCTATATAGTCTAAAAGGTCTTGACATAACCTGCAAAACGATCTACGCTTGCTGTACCCCAGATTTGATTAGTTCGATATAGCGTTTCAACAGTTATTTTAGACGTGTAAACATGGAGTTCACTAACGCCGAAATTCGCGCAATTTTAAAGCTTTCTTTCGTTAAAGGCAAATCCGCTAGAGAAACGTGCCGTGATATTTTAATGGTTTTGGAATAAAAACACTTTAAGAGTCAAACCGGGGCACACTTCCTTCTCAATGTTGTTGATTTTGCACTTTTACAGAACTGCGGAGGATTGGTTTCGACGATTCAGAGCAGTTTCAGCAACTTTGCTAATGAAAAGCGACATTATGGATTGGCCAGCCGGCGGAAAAACACTTTCATGCGGGACACCTGCCTTTACATACGAGTATTTCGTGTATGTCTGAGAACCGATCAAAATCATGGAAAACATCGAGGAAGAGATAGAGTAAGTAGATGGTATCTTTTTGATTTTATGACATCGCCCAAAAGTTGGGAGTTAGTCACCAAACCATTTGAAACCATCTGCAGAAGGCTGGATACACAAAAACGCATGATGTTTGAGTGCGGCATGATTTGATGCAAAAAAACTTTCTGGACCGAAACAACGCCTGCGTTATGCTGCTGAAACGGAACGAACTCGACCCATTTTTGAAGCGGATGGTGACTGGCGACGAAAAGTGGATCACATACGACAATAACAAGCAAAAACGGTAGTGGTCGAAGGCCGGTGAATCGTCCCAAACTTATAATTGTTCAAGGCCAAGCGTTGGATTGACGGCCAGGAAGGTTTTTTTAAAACTGTGTGTTTGATGGGATTGGAAAAACTGAATCATCGTTCACAACGAGTTCGATTTGCTGCTCCCATATGGTCAAAAACGCTTAATTCTTCACCATCCACTGCGAACAACTGGACCGCTTGACGCAGGCGATCGACCAGAAGCGTCCAGAATTGGCCAACGTTAGCATAAGTGTAATACAACTGGCGGCGATTACTTTGAAGGCGACAGAGTAAATATTGATGTATAATTAAATATTTTGCGTTGTAATGTAGGTAATTTATAAAACAACTCACCTATTCTTCAAACTGCCTTCGCGCTCAGGCGGCTCACTTGGAGTTCTTAAGAAAAAGCAAATGTAAAGTTTGAAACCTTAAGAAAATAGCGTTACCTTCAATGAGCCCGCTTCACATGCACTACTTCATCGCCACCGCGCTTTGCATTAAGCAAAATTGTAGTAATTTAGTATGCGCACTGGCCTTGCCAGCAGCACCGAAGTGGCCATGCAAGATTTATGCGCACTAAAATGCGAGCGCGCCACAGTCTCACAGCGAGCACAGTTGCACATGCAAATATATGTAGGTATAAACCAACCGAAAACCAGTGATAAATTGGCAACACTTTCGCTGAACACAAGCGAATGCCAGACACAGAAACACATACATATAGTCACTGCCACACATACACACGCAGCAGCAATCAGCCAAGCGAAAGTGCGCATCTTCGCCGTGCGCGCCTGCAAAGCGCGCATAAATGTCTGCCAGCTGCGGTAATTACATGAAAATCAGCTCATCAACAGCTTCAAATGAGTTTGCCGCCAACAACAGCAACGACAAGTGTCTAACACGCATCGGTGGAAGCATTCACAGATTTTCGCCTTCAATGCCTCCACGTTGCGGTTTAATGGTGTCATACTTGCCTCGTTCTTTTGATTCCTAAGCGCGCTGGAAATATCTATTTTCTTGTAGCACTTAACGACTGCTGATTATGTCGCCTTGTCATGTCGTCCAACGCCATGCTATGCTGTGATATGCGCTGCATGTTTTGTGTGCTACGCTCTGCTATGTGAATCTACGCCGCAATGCCATTTCGAACGCTTATTAGTAGCCATTTCCTTTTAAGCAGCCGTAATCACAGTTTCGCCTTGTGACTTCCGCTCGCAGCATCCACACACCACACACACATACACATTAAAATACACCGCTTATGTTTTCCATGCGTGTATCGAATGGCTTGTACAATGCTCGTTTATCTTAACGATAATTTGCTCAGGAGACTAATAGCACAAATTTGTTAGATAACACCGGTTTGCCGCCTCAGTTAATGGCCAGTTTCTTGCTGGTGTTGTTGTTGGAGTTTTAGTTTCAGAAATTGTTTGGCATTTGCTCATATATCAAGAATAGGTAATCGGCAATTATTGCAACTTTTACTAAAGTATTTTCTGGAAATATAGAAATCTATAGATCTACGCGATAGATGGTGCTAAATCCAATTTATTTCTCCTGAAATAATATAAGCTGTAAACGCTTAATCCAATAATATAATTCAAAACACTTTTTATAAGTCTCAACTGGACTACAATGCCTTCAATAAAGTTTGCTTTTTCCGTTTCGCTCGTTTTTGGAACGTCATTCTATAGATTGTTGGATAGTTTCGACGTTATATTCATGAACCGACGTCTCACTATCAGTAATGATGCGTTTGCTGAATGTAGTGGGCTCAGCTCTGTTGTCAAAGATCGCTTTTGCGACCTCTACGCGACATTGTTTTTGAAGAAGTCCCTTTTATTTTAGTATGAGCCCAACTTCGTTTGATACCCAAAAAATTAACCAAAATGTAGTGGATTGTTTTATAAAAGATCTTGAGCTCTTTTGCTTTCTGCTCTCTGATGCCAACGCGACGATTTTCCAGAACTGTTCATTAACATTTTCGATGTATGGATCATATATAGTACCGGTAATATGTATTTGCAAATAATATCCGGAGTGGTTAAAAAAAACATTATCTTTTTAAATGGAAAATTTATGATCTGATTAACATGGATATATGCTCCATCCGTATCAACTGGGGAAATTAGACTTCAACTTAATAGTTATGTCATCTAAGGAGATTGCCCCTTCCTCTTTGTTGTTCTTCAGGCGGGTAACTGGTATTCGAACCTCTCATCATAGTCGGGCAATTGAACATCTATTCCATTGTCATCGATTGGGGAATCGGGCTTGCCATCTCCAGATGATACACTTTTACTGCCGTTCAGCAGGCGTAAGAAGTGTTTCGTCCACAACTTCAATATACTCTAAATGTCAGCCACTAGATCACTTTTTTAGGATCTAAAAGAATATGCTCCGGTCTTGCAGCATTTAGTTGGTCGCTGCATTTTTTCGTCTCGCTTCTCCCTTCAACCTTCGGTATCTATCCCACTCTTTTCGTATTGTGGTCGATCGCAACATTGCGAGTTAGGCTGTCTGCTTCTCCCCGCTGCGACACCACAGTTCTCAACGTACCAGCAGTTCTTTTGTCCTTTACGAAAACCAATGGTTTCACTTGCAGCTGTACGTAAGGAACTTGAAATGCCGTCCCTCTCAGAGAACAGGAGTGCAAGTCGGCGTGCTTTGGTTTACAGAGGTAGGAGCGTATCTTCGCTACAACAAGATACTGGTCCGAGTCAACGTTAGGTCCTCGGAGCATAGGCATGTCAAGAACCCTGATACATGTCGTCCTGAATTTGAAGAGCGGTCAGTTGTCTCCGAGTACCTGGAGAGGTGTAAGCCGAAAATGCAGCATTCGTTAGAGCAGAGGTACGCGATTAAATTCTATTTGAAACTCGGTAAATCTGCTCTTGATGTGATCAAGCAGACTTCTCCAGATGTTGCTTTAGCAAGATGTGGTGTGTTTCGGTGGCAGCAGGCCTTTTTGCTGATGAAAGAGCAAATGCTGCTCATTGTCTTTTTTGACATCAAAGACAGCGTCCACCATGAGTTTGTTCCTCCGGGACAAACCGTCAACGCCAAGTTTTACGTAAAAGTCCTCAAGAGACTCAAACGAAGGGTCAATCGGGTCAGACAAGACATCGAAGCCGATTGGAAGTTGAACCACGACAATGCGCTGGCTCACGCCGCCTTTTTTGTGAACAGCTAACTAAACAATGCCGGCATTCCAACGTTTCCGTAGCAGCCCTACAGACAATATTTCGGACGTGACCAATTTCCGAAAGGCACCAAATGCCGTTGGAGCTATTAACACTTTCATTGATTCCCTCCCAGTGAATGTTGTACTTGGGATTCAAACACCAACCACCGCAGAATAAGATTTCGAGTTGATGCGTGAATTGAAAGTAATCTTAGCAAGTTTGCACTGGACATACCAAATCTATTTCCTGGATTCGACGAGACCTCGCATGAGACTAATCACCTCTTTAACATGAAGCCAACTGACTTAATACATCTCTCCCTTTGGCCCGATCCCATCGAAACAGCTCGTTTTCTGGGCGTACCGTTAAGTGACTTTGATGACAGTTAACATACATATTTATCTCCCAAAAAGGGTTTAAAGAATCGCTACAACAACAACAACGTGTTTTCCAATACCGAGTTCGGTAAAGTATTTTTTTTGAAAGCGATGATCCACCGAGAGAGAACCTAAGCAATAAAAAAATGTATATTCTATATCTTGAACTCTAAACATGTAGAATTTACTTTTTCTGACTATTTTTATAATAAAGCTTAATATTTATAATTTCTATTACAAAAAAAGAAAAACACAATTTTGTATGAAAAACATTTTACGTAGTTTTTTCTAACGAAACTTATACATGTGGATAAACTAACTGCATATTTCAACACCGAAAAAAAGCTCATGACCTACATACAATTTATATAGAGCTTTTCAAGCTAATCCTACTTAAACACACATTTCCATTTGCTTAAAACAAAAAACTCAAAAATCAACTAACTGTGCATGTTTGCTGCAGCAGCAAAAACTATCAATAACGGTTTTGCATAAATTTCACTTCGATAAAAATCAAAACAATTAAGCTACAAAAGCTCAACTGTGGGGCTTACTGGAGCTTAAAGAGCAAGAAATAAATTTTTACCATTCTAAAAACAAAAATAAAAATAAAAACGAATTTCGTTGAGAAAATTTATGATCGCAATAATTGTTGTTGTTTTTTTTTTGGGTAAATGCTGATGGCGACTTTATTTGGTAATCGATTTGCATAAATGCTCACCGACTGATAACTAAACCAATTAAAAGTTAGTGCACCATTTTTGAGACAAAATCTGCTGTGGTTTTAGGTGTATTTGCTGGTTAGTTGTTGTAGTTGTTTTTACATTTTTTTTGTTTTTGTTGTTGTTTTCTATTTTTGTTGTTTTTATTAGTTTTTTTGTTGTTTTCTATTTTTGTTGTCTTTGTTATTTTTTCTTGTTTTAGTTTTCTATTTTTTGGTGTTGTTGTTGTTGTTTTATACTTTTGTTGGTATTAGAAAACGAAAAAACTATTTTTGTTGTTTTTATTAGTTTTGTTGCTGTTTTCTATTTTTGTTGTTTTTGTTGTTGTTTATGTTTTCTATTATTTGGTATTGTTGTTGTTATTGTTTTATACTTTTGTTGGTACTAGAAAACGAAAAACTATTATTGTTGGTATTTTTGTTGTTTTTATTAGTTTTGTTGTTGTTTTATATTTTTGTTGTTGTTTACGTTTTCTATTGGTATTGTTGTTGTTGTTGTTTTTGTTTTATACTTTTGTCGATATTTTTGTTTTTGTTTGCGTATTTTATGTTGGAAATTTGTTGTTGTTTTGTTATTTATTTTTGTTGTTGTTGTTGTTTTCCATTTTTGTTGGTAATTTGTTGTTGTTGTTCTAATTGCCTGAATTCTCACAATAATAATTTGTGTTCTCCATTTCGGCCACAAAATGCGCACATGAACGCACTCGCCAATTTTTCGTATGAGCCTGTGCTTACCTATGTATGTGTATGTGTGTGTTGATGTTGGCACTCACATTTTAGAAAACCAAAAGCGTACCTTATCTCTATTAGCATGCCATGAGTAACAAATGCAAAAAAAAAAAAAAAAAAAATCAACAGAAAATAAAATTCAGGCAAATGAGTACACAAACACAAACCGGAAAGGGGAATGACAGAGAATGCATAAATAACAACAAAAAGTAAACAAAGTAAAGGAAGCGAGTGAAATGAGAATGCCATAGAAACACTAATAGTGCTAAACAAATACCTGTGCACAAGGATGTATGTATGTGTGTGTGTGTGTGTGTGTGAGTGTATAGCAGCAACTAAAAGCGAGGAAAACAAACAAATGTCGTTTTTAATTAATATTACACCAAAACGCACAACTACAACAATTAGCAGCATTGTACCTCTGCTGGTTTCGTATGTGTGTGTGCGTGTTTCAGCCACACACCGCCTTGAATAGGAATTTCTAAACTTTTAACAAAAAGCAAACAGACGCCAGCAAGTGTATATTAAAACAAAGCAAAAAAATATTCATTCCAAGAAAAGCAGCTATTTAACACAACTGCAGTGGAAAGTGTCGTTTAAACTGTTGTATGAGTTGCATATGCCTACCCTGCAGGAAAAAAATATATGATTATTTTAAAAAAGTTAAGGTTGACGCTTTATATAAAAAAGGCTGTGAAGAACTACAGTTGCACCGAATACCCTTCAGAAATAAAAAAAAACTCTCTATAAGTACCTGATTTGTACCGATAAGTTTGTAAGGCAGCTGCATGCTATGGTTCTCTTATTACGGCGATTCCGTCAAAAACAGCAGGTGCAGTTCATAGCACTGATTATTCATACATATACTTTATAGTATCTACGAAATTTCTTTCAAGGTATTACAAATTTCGTCATAAGCTCAATATGAACTGTTCTTTGTAAAGGGTGATCCATTTTGAGGTTCCCTACTTTTTTAAAGACATAACACAGACACTTCAAATTTAAAGGGGATGTTTATCATATTATCATTCAAAATAACATTCTTTGGCATTTATTTTTTGAAGATTATCTCTTTCAAATGTTGGCCGCGGCTAGGTCTCAGATGGTCTCTCCATTGAGTTCGATTTTCGATGGCTCCTTCGAGCATTTCGACTGATAAATGGCAAATGACACGCATTAGACTTTACATATCCCCACAGGAAAAAAACAAACGGTGTGATATCACACGACCTTGTTGGGCCCAAAACGTGAAATTATGTGCTCACCGAAGTGTACTCTCAATAAATCCACTGAATGATATCATGGCGCCACAACGGTCACCAATGATTACTTTCTCACCGACATCATTTTTGCAGAAGTATGAGCCGATGATTCCACGGGCTCATAAACTACACCAAGAATAGTTTGAGAATTATAATAATATTGTCTTGCTTATTGATTGTGCTTTTATATCGCACCTATGTTTATTAGGTTAAGTCGTTTGACCTATAGAATTTACCTTTCACATATGCCACGACCTTGAATACGTTCATATAAATATTTTATTTAAAATTTTATTTTTTAAGGTTAGATAAATGGAGAGAACGGTCTTACCACTTTCAGATTTTGAGGTTCCCATGAGTTTTCTTGAAAATCATAATGCCTACAGAGTTGTAATATCTTTGTGATCAAAGAATTGCTTGATTTTGTTAACAAGGTACAAAAAAAGAGTAGAATTATGCTGAAACTGCACTTCGCCCGTTTACCCCCAATAGATAGATAGATAGAGCTGAAGAGCGTAACTAATACGCCGTGGTCATCTTTTTTGACATAAGCGGAGCATTTAATAATGACTCCAATGGTGCTATCGTTAATAGTTTGGAAGCAGCCGGGATAGAGTCCGTCATCATAGCATGAATAAAAGCTCTACTAAGCTGCAGGAGGACTAACGTAAAATGGAGCAATGACAGATTGCTCCGACTAGCGCCAGCAGGAATTCCTCTGGAAGTGTACTGCCGCCTCTCCTGTAGCAAATGAGCTTCTGGGAAAATGTGAAGGAAGAGCACCCAAACTGATAGCCGATGCATGCGACATGTAGTAGCTATATTAGGGACGAGCTAGTTCTTAGAATACTGCTCTATCAATCAATCAAATATCATACATCAATGAACTTTATCGGCTAACCTAGAGGTAAATACCGGTAAGATGGATAAGGTACTCTTTACAAAGAGGTACAAGATACCGTTATGAAAATCATTGAGACTCAACGTGGTAGAGTTAACTGCTAAAAAACATGCCAAGTACCTGGAAGTAGTTTTGGACAGCAAACTGATGTGGAAACTCAATGTAGAAGAAAAGGTGAAAAAGGTCAGCTGCCTTTATGCATTGAAGTTACACCCCAATGTAAGTCAAGCCAATCTAACTTTACGGTGATTTGTTGTGGTGGACCGCTGGCAGTAAAATATCAAACGAAATGGTACAAAAAGTTTCAACTTATACGTCGATATCCAAATGCCAATTAAAGCAATCATATTGCTTCAGAGAATGTCCTTAGAAGCGGAGAGGCAGTAGATATAGTGGTTATTGGAAAGTAACTGCACATATACTGGGTTCCAGTCCACAAGTGTGTTCCCGGAAATGAAATAGCTGATGAGATTCCCAAAAGTGTCATCCGCTTGACTATCGAACCTGTTTCCGTTTTTAAAAAGCGATAAATAGCGAAATTTTGAAAAGGGCTGACAGACGGATAAAGGTGAGGTGTAGCATAATTACAGATTCATTATAGTGTTATTTGTACGTTGAGCCACGTCAGCATCATAGTTTTAGTTATACCACATCAACACTAATCATGACAGTTTTGCAACAGTAAAAATTCCCTCAAGGCAGCTTTCACTATTCATGTGGCATGCAAGCACATGTGAAAGCATGTACCTACATACATATATGTAAATATATACATACATACACACTTGCATACAGACATACGTTCAAATGCATCGCCAACTACTCATTTTCCATTGCCGTCATGCCTCAATGTGCGCGCTCGTTTTGTTACGGATCGTTCTCCGCCGTTGCAGTCATTCAAACGCTCATTCAAAGCGCATCAAAATTGTTGTTTTTCTGCTGCCAACAATTCATAAACATATAGTAGTAAATATAAACAAGGCAAAATACGCGTGTGCTGCTGCGGCGCACATAAATCCATCCACTCACACACAGGCACACATACATGCGAAAAAAAGCACACACATACGTGAGAACACATACACACAAATACATAAATGCATAGTGGCAGTCAGTTGCATTCAACAATGAAATAAATGTGCTGCGCGCGTCTGCCACAGACTATGGTCGCATGGCAGCCGCTTGGCGGCGGGGACTACATGGCGTATACGTGATATGGATTTTGTCATGAAACATCATAAAATTGTCGGATTTCTGTGCATGTTTTATTCGGTTTTGTTGCTGTTGTTGCATTATTTGATTGTTGATTTTATGGCTGTCGCTGTTGTTGTTTCTGCAGCTGTTATTGTTGTTGTTGTTATTGCATTTGTTGTTGTAGTTGCTGCTGCATTATTGGCTTTTGTTTATTTATCTGTGTTGTGTTGTTGTTGTTGTTGTTGTTCTTGCAGCTGCCACTGCTGTCATTCTGGCGCATTCATGTCATGGACAAACGCGCGATAACTTCATTTCGCACCGCGGCATGCAATCAAACTTTGACACAGTGCATATGTACATATGTATATAAAAGCTTTTGATTTGCGCCTTCAAACATTTATGAAGATTGATTTGTCATTTGAAGATTCTTTGCAAACTTTTCGAGATAATAGCAAATTTTTCTTTTATTCGTTCCATTTCTGAGAAAACTTTTTACATATATTTTCCAAGAAGAGAATTCCATTTTTAAATGGAAAATAAGTTTTGAGTAACTCAAAATTGAATTGGAGTTGACATTAGGAGCATATGAGAGGCGGTAGATTTGAAAAACTTGCATGAACAGAGCTTTTGAACGCCCTTTAGGGACCGACCTTATAATACATGTAGAAACAGTTCTTCAAAATTTTTTCCGCAAAATTAACACCTGCTCACCCTTAGTTGTGCCTAATGGGCTTCATGTCACTTAAATAATTTTAAATTGTATGCTTTGAACATATCTGAGAGTTTTGTTATCATTTCGATTGGCATAAACTAGTTTTAATCAATGAGTTGTACTTGTTGTTATCTCCAAATTCAGTTATTGCCATTTTTATAACAGAAAAGCTTCTAAATAAAATGGAATTTTAAACAAGAAAAAATTATACTTTAAGCATTTAACAAACCTTTCACCAACATGGCTGCCAATATTGTTAAGATCGATCCAAATAACCTTGATCTTTAACCTGTCTTGACGAGATTTTTTCGACTTCGACTCACCGTTGACACGATATTGGGCCAACTGACCTTCTGTTTCCGGGTCATAAGCATAGATGCAAGACTCATTATACCCTGAACAGGGTATATTAAGTTTGTCACGTAGTTTGTAACACCCAGAAGGAAGCGTCGGAGACCTTATAAAGTATATATATAAATGATCAGTATGTTGAGCTGAGTCGATTTAGCCATGTCCGTCTGTCTGTATATATACGAACTAGTCCCTCAGTTTTTAAAATATCGTCTTGAAATTTTGCCAACGTTATTTTCACTTCAAGAAGTTGCTCATTTGTTGGAACTGCCGATATCGGACCACTATAACATATAGCTGCCATACAAACTGAACGATCGGAATCAAGTTCTTGTATGGAAAACTTTTGCATTTGACAAGATATATTCACGAAATTGGCAGCAAATTATTTTCTTAAGCAACAATGTAATCTCCGAAAAAATTGTTCAGATCGGATTATTATAGCATATAGCTTCCATATAAACTGAACACATAGTTACTAAAAGAAATGCACTTGTGAAGGGTATATTAGCTTCGGTGCATCCGAAGTTAACGTTTTTTCTTGTTTTAATTAACGTTCACTTTTTTGAAATCTTTTGTTTTTTATAAGTTTTAAATTATTTCTTTGCTTCACCCTTTGAATCAGAGTAGCACTGGCTTTAGCTTTCTTCGCCAAATCGCGCACAGACATTGATTTGTTTTGGTTTATTAAGACCAACATATTTGCTTCAAGCTTTGCTTACGCACGTACTCTTTGATTCGAGGCATCTCCAAAATGATATTACAAATGACGGAGAAAGAAAAAACAATAGAAGCAGAACTGATTACGCTTTCCAACGGTACTTACCGCAATGTGATCAAATTATTCAAAATGACCACAGTCTTAATTTAGAGCAAAAAATCTTTAAAATTATAAAATTCTATTTAGTTTTATCCCCATGCGCTCCAATGCACTTGTGCCAACGTTGTTTTCAATCCTCGAAACAGTTATTAAAATCAATTTCCGAAATAGCCTTCAATTCACGTTTAGTGCCCTCAATTGACTGAAAACGGTTTCCTTGAAGCGGTCGTTTAGGTGTACTAAACAACCAAAAGTTACACGGAGCCTAAATCAGGCGAATACGGTGGTTGCAATTCGATATTGGTTAAAAATTTGAAGAGAAACTTACGAAGAATCAATGCTGCTTGCGACAGAGCATTATAGTGTTGCAAAAACCAAGAGTTGTCGGCCCATAATTCCGATCACTTTTTACAAATAGCTTGGTGCAAACGAATCAACACACTCGAATAGTATGCCTTGTTGACAGTTTGGCGGCTTGAAACGAATTCGCAACGCATCACACCTTGATAGTCGAAGAAAAATGTTAAATAACCCTGATTTCTGACCTGCTTTGATGTGTTTTTTCGTCTTCGGCTCACATTTGAAACCATATTCGGCCGATTGAACGTCTGTTTTCGGGTCGTTAGCATAGATCCAAGACTCATCGTCAGTAAGAATACGTTTCATGACACTCTGGTAGTTGGAAAGCATTGTTTCATTGACGTTAACGCGATGCTGTTTTCCGAAAAAATGTAATACTTTTGGAACCAATCGTGCTTTCACTTTTGCTTAGAACCAAGTGATCTTTCGAAATAGTTTTCTCTGATTTTTCCGATATTCCAAAAATGCCTGTGAGAACCCTGACTGTTAGTCGTTGATTTTTAGGCAACAATTCCTTTATTTTATTGACGTGTCGATTATTACTTGATGTTGATGGTCGTCTTGAAAGTGGTTCATCAGCAACACGTTCTCGACCCTGTTTGAATAATATGGACCAATCAAAAACACTTGCTTGCGACAAAAAATTATCACCGAAGGGCATCTCCAACATTCTGAACGTTTCGGCACCAGAAATTTGATTTCGCACACAAAATTTAATAGAACTTCTTTGTTGAATAATTTCACTCATCGGAAAAATCGCCGATTGAACTTTTTGTACTACAGAAAAACAAGTGTAACCAATATTGATTATGTTGATTATTCTGACAGTCATACCAAGCAAGAAACAAAAAATTTCGACGTATGGGTTTTCGTGCGAGATTTGAATTTAAAAGTCTTAATTTGCGACTATCCCAGACCTTTCTCATACTCAAATATTCGTTGATATGATCCATACGTTCAGTTGATATCTTTAGGTGCCTCTTCTCGAACAACTTTACTTTCGGTCATCCAAAACTATTTTGTGGAATTTTTTGATGATTCTGTCGGTAAGAATTTCTTTTGGGAGTCCACTGCGTTCACCATCTTCGGTGCTTATTTCAGCACGTCATATCTTAAGTTAGCATAGCAATCCTTGATGGTTGATTTTAATGGGGCAGTGTCCGGAAACTCGCCGTTGAGCTAAGTTTTTGCTTCAACTGTATTTTTCTCCTCTCTAAAAGCAATATTTTATCAACACGAAAAAATTCATTTTTATCGATTTTTTAAATAAAAAAAGTTGCTTCACTCAAAGTGGTATATTTCAGAAGATAATGATCTGACAGCTGTCAAATTTATATACGCGCTTTCCAAGATTATAGCTAACTAAAAATATGAATTTAATTCTAGCAGCGTCATTTATATCAGGCCATTTTCATGAAGTTTTGTTCGATTATGTGGATTCAAAAGTTCCTAAGGTATACTACTGTGCCCCAAAAATAAGGTTGTATTTATTTTGAAAATTCTTTATTTATTTTTCCAAATCAATTTCATCCCCTTCAAAGTAATCCACTCCCGATGCAATGCACTTATGCCAACGGATTTTCCAATCTTCGAAACACTGGTTGTAGTCACTTTCCGGGATGGCCTTCAGTTCCGTCTTCGCTACGGCTTGAATCTCCTCTTTCGTATAAAAACGGTGTCCCCAGATCAGGTGAATTCGGTGGTTGCGGAACGATATGGGTGGAGTTTTTGGCGAAATGATCACGAATTACGAGGGCAGTATGGGATGGTGCATTATCGTGATGTAAAAACCAAGAATTGTCTTACCACAATTCCGGCCTTTTTTAGGCGGATAGCGTTACGCAAACGACGCATAACGTTCAAATAATATTCCTTGACTATGACTGATAATGACCACCATAATCGAAGAAAACAGTCAACATGACCTTGATATTTGAACGACTTTGGCGCGATATTTTTGGTCTCGACTTTCTTTTGGCACGATATTCGCTCGATTGATCGGTTGTTTCGGGGTCGTAAAGTTCCAAGTCTCATCGCCAGTTATAATGCGTTTCATGACACCCTGGTAGTCGGAAAGCATCGTTTCACACACTTCAACGCGACGCCTTTTTTCCAAAAATTCAATGTTTTCGGTACCAGTCGAGATTTGACGCGCTTGAGGCCCAAAACATCCTTCAAAATGGTATTGGCTGAGCCTTTCGATATGCCAACTTCATCAGCAAGGTCTCTAATTGTTAATCGACGGTTTTTCAACACCAAATCTTTGATTTGTTGAACGTGAGCTTCGTCGGTTGAGGTTGATGGTCGCCCTGGACGCTCTTCGTCTTCGACACGTTCACGGCCGGCTTGGAACTCACTATACCACTTGTAAGCATTTTTTTTTAGACATAGCCTCATCACCAAAGGCTTTCTGCACCATCCTCAACGTATCCGCAGCAGAAAATTGATTCCGTAAACAAAATTTAATGCAAATTCTTTGCTCAACAAATTTCGACATCGCAAAAAACGAAAAACTCACTTTTAGCAGCTCACAAAACGACACGTATCTCAAACACTAATGAATATTTTGACATGAAATTTGACATAAATGTGACTGACAGTACCACCAACCAAAAAAAAAAAAATGATTCTCCAAATCCTTCGACGCTCGCAGTTTAAATTCAAATGTCACCTTATTTCTCGGGCACATGAAAAGTAAACCAAAATCATCACCAATAATAAAATAAATAACAAATATTATTTTCCATCAAATGTTCTCACAATTGAATTTTGCTAATATTTAAGAGTGAGACATCACCCTCAGAAGTCCATGAATATTTATGAAAATAATTTAAGTTTACACATATTTTCTTATGCACTTCACTCAAAACCAGCCAGCAACTTGAAAAACACTTTTTCGAACTACTCGAAAAACAAAAAGTTTCACTGACAATTATCTCCACTTGTCCACTTTGGCAAATACTTTTATGGCGCTTAAGAAAGTTGATAACATTCTGCTTTAACCACAAGCTAAAAACTTTGCCTTGCCAGCGCTCGCCACCCTGCCACTAGAGACAACGTTGCATCAACTCCTTAACCTTCATGCCTCTCTCCCTTCCTTACGCGACGCACACATGTGACCAAACTCACGCGAGTCCAAATAGTGTCGGCAATAAATATAAATTATTATCCTTTCTGGTGCGCTTTTTAGTTGCAAATTTTGGTGCAAGTGTCTTCATGCATGCATATTTCATGTGGCCACAGCGTAATGCTGTGTCCTTCGGCCCTGCAACAGCAACAAAAGCAAGAAAAAAAAATAAATGTAAAAAAATAGCGTTGCTTCTCTGGTGGTGGCGGTCAGTCGGTCATTTGCTGTAAACTTTGTCAGCGTTATTCCCCTTTTGGTAACGGTACATACACACTCATGCATATGTCCTGCATATAGATAAATGGAAAACATATATACATGTATGTAAACACATATGAGCGCAGTTATAAATAATTATGCTTGCATTGTGGCTGCTCAGCTTTCATTTTGATTTATTTATTTATATTTTTATAACTTTTTTTTAAATATTTTTGCTTTTTTTGTTGCTTTCCCATTTGTTTTGGGACCAGCGCAAAAGCTTTTGTTTACTTTTTTCCCTTTTGGCGGCGACGCACCGCTCCGCAGGGCATAAATTTTAAAGTTCCTCTCACACCCACAAAGCCGAATTTATTATTCATTTGTTTTCAATTTAAATGCGCTGGCTTTGCGCTCTTCTGCGAGATATGTGACAGCGTGTGTGCACGCAATTGGAAAGTAACCTTTATTATTCTGAAAGTTTTTTATGATTTCACAACTTTTAATTATTTTATTTCAACTCATTTAAAAATTAAGCACAAAGCTCTTTTGACGCAAGGGATCATAAAGGGAAAGAGTCCATGTGTGTTTTTAAAAGTTTTGGAAATGTGGCTTTGGTCTCGTATTCTAGTAAATATAATTAACATATCTCTTTACTAGACTCGGTGAAATTTTTTCTGTATACAGGGTTTTCCAATAAGAGTGATATAGTTTCTATAAAACACACACACACAAACACTTGGTGTTAAGGAAATTCAAATGTTTATTATATAAAGTGAAACACATATACATATACATACTGTGGGACGGCATTTCAAATTCCTTACGTACAGCTGCAACCGAAACCATTGGTTTTCGGAAAGAGCAAAAGAACAGCTGGTACGACGAAGGGTGCCGTGTCGCAGCGGAGAGAAAACAGGCTGCCTACCTCGCAACGTTACGATCGACCACAACACGTGCGGGATGGGATAGATACCGAGAATTGAAGAGGGAAGCGAGACGCATCTGCAGAGGGAAAAAGAAAGAGGCCGAAATGCGTGAGTATGAAGAGCTTAAGGAAATTCAGGGGTAATGTCGAAAATTCTACGAAATATTTCAAGACCGGAGCATACTCTTGTAGAACCCCAAAGGTGAAATTATGGAGGGAACACTTCTCCATCCTGCTGAATGGCATTTCCCCAATCGATCGATGGAGCAGACGTTCCATTAACCATGAAGAAGTTCGAATAGCAATTGCCCGCCTCACACTTTCAAACACGGCGGCGAAGAACTAATAGGGAGCATCAGCTTCTTTGTAAAATATGGTCGGAAGAGAGCATGCCCAACGATTGGAATTTAAGTGTGCTATGCCCAATCCATAAAAAGGAGACCCCACAATGCGCCAACTACCGTGGGATTAGCCTCCTCAACATGACTTGGTTCTATCGTATTGTGTGAAAGATTAAAGCCCACCGTCAACAAACTGATTGGACCTTATCAGTGTGGCTTCACTTCAACAACCGACCAGATATTCACCATGCCCCAAATCTTGGAAAAGACCCGTGAAAAGAGAATCGACACACACCACCTATTCGTCGATTTCAAAGCTGCTTTCGACAGCACGAAAAGGAGCTGCCTTTATGCCGCGATGTCTGAATTTGGTATCCCCGCAAAACTAATACGGCTGTGTAAACTGACGTTGAATAATACCAAAAACTCCGTCCCCGAGCCGTTCGATACCAAACGAGATTTCAGACAAGCCGATGCTCCTGGAGAAAATAGTTCGAGCTGCAAACTAAACAGAAAGGTACCTCTTCTATAAGAGTGTACAGCTGCTGGCGTATGCCGACGATATTGAACAGAAAATGGGTTAGATCTGCTTTCTCCAGACCAGATAACATAAGAAACATCTCCTGTCATCAAACAAACAGTCGTCGCCCTCGCGACTTGGCTCTCACGTCACTGTTGACAGTCATAACTTTGAAGTTGTAGATAATTTCGTCTATTTAGGAACCAGCATTAACACCACTAATAATGTCAGCCTGGAAATCAACAGGTGCTACTTCGGACTGAGTAGGCAATTGAAAAGTAAAGTCCTCTCTCGACAAAAAAGTATAAGTCGCTACAATGGTGTTAAATCACAACTTCTTTTATGGTCTTTTGCGCATTGGCCATTCAATGGAACGACAATATTCTTGAAATAATCCCGGGGGAACTCCCCCAAACCAAGTGGAGAAGGACCTTTCGCTTGGAATATCCAATTGGCGCCACGTAGCGAAAAGAAGAAACGACTGGCGCGCTGTTGTTAACTCGGCTATAATCGCGTAAGCGGTGTCTACGCCAATTAAGAAGAAGAAGAGAAACACATTCAAATTGCCTCCACGACTTCTTTTGCAGGAGCGAATTCGATGAACTTAATTTTCGAGTACTTTTTTTCAATATTGACTTCGAAAGCTTTATGTAAGTCTGATTTATTGCTAAAGACCAATGACTTCAAATAACACCACAAAAAGTACTACAATGGTGTTAAATCACAACTTCTTGAAGGTCATTGAATGTCACAATTTCTTGAAATAATCCCAACTCCAAACCTTTCTCGCAATAATTCGGTTGTTGCATATGCTGTGTGGCATGTAACTCCGTGTTGTTGGAACCACATGCTTTCAAGGTCAACTTCTTCCAATTGCAGCCATAAAAGGTTGGTTATCATCGATCTATACCGCTCTCCATTGACAGTAACAGTGTCACCAGCTTCATTTCAGAAGAAGTACGGACCGCTGATGCCACCAGCCTAAAACCCAAACCAAACTGTTTAAGTGAATTTAATGGTGGTTTATGAAAATTTTGTGAATTTTTTTTGCGCAAAAATCGAAATTTTGTTTATTTATGCCACCACTCAGATGAACGTGAGCCTCACCGCAAAACATGATTTTCTTAAGAAAATCGTTTTCAAATTGTTCCAAGACAAAATCAGCAAATTCACGATGTCTACGGTGGTACAATGTCTTCAGTTATTGAGTGAGTATAATTGTATATGTATGAAAGTCCAATCCTTTCGAGCGGTTCTTCTTCTTATTGTGATTTGAGCATTGTGTAAAGAAAATAAACGCTCGAAATTTTCAACAATTTGACGAATAGCGAGCACAGGTGGATGATTGTTTCGACCCTTAAATGGATAACGATTATTTTGATAATAAAATGGAATAATTTGTAAACGTTGTTGTTTTTTCGTATATCTTCACATGATGACATAGTAAACATCACTGAGTACAATAAAAAAAAGGACATATTAAAAATGGCCGAAAGGAACACTTAGAAATCATGTCATCCCTGTTGGAAAACCCGATGGTACATATCATTTCATTCTACATTGTGAAAGTAAGATAAATTGGTTGTATTTTAAACCATTAAAAACGGTAACTGCTTATTAACTACTGTTGGAAATATTAATGTTGAGTATAGGGACGATTGGCTATCATGCCAATCTGCTCAAAATTGAACACTGATTGTAACATTGTCTACTTTTACGATTATGTCTCACAAATCATTTGATTGGCACATATTTCTATCAAAATGACTGAATCAGGATGATCAATTACTTACTTAGACGCCCACTTTTCCAAAGGACATCAATTTTAAGACTGTTATTTCCGTAATATCTCTAGACCTTCATTAGTCCGCAAATAACCAATAAGGGTTTGGTAATCTATATAAATGTTAGAAGATGAGTCTGATAAAAATATTATGAGGGCTTCTTAAAGAGAATTTCTTCAGTTCTTGAGTGAAAAGGGTGTGCCCAAATCGCGATATTTCAAAAACTGATTAAATAGTTCGTGTATATACAGACGGGCATGTCTCCGTCGACTTAGACCGTCACGTCGATATTTATGTATTCATACGCACTTTTTAGTGTGTACGATCGGTAGCGTAAGCACATTGGGAACTCTTCAAAGTTTTCGAAGGTGCTTCCACAAGTTAAACAACGTACCGTGTTTGGTTTCTTCGCTTCAAAGACGGCGATTTCGATATTAACGGCCGTTCGCGTGAAGGAATGCCAAAAACCTTCGAAGACGGTGAATTTGAGACGTGGCGCAATAAGCATCCGTGTCAAATGCAAGAAGAGCTTGCTTCAGCATTTGGAGTCACCCTCAGAGCCATTTCAAGGTGACTACATCCACTTTGAATGATTTAGAAACAAGAAACTTGGATCGCCTTCAAAGTAGTCCCCATCAGATATAAAACACTTACCCAAGAATTTAAATTATAGAGCTCACACGTCGACCGATATTTGCGGTAAAAAGTGAACTACAGGTACTGGGATTCAAAATTTCGGTTTCAAAGGGCTTGAAAAAGTTTTGTTGGATTTTGGACAAGTTGGTCCAATGGTATGGTGGTATACTCAAATGGGATTATTTGTGCAAAGTTTTATCCCGTTATATTAATTTCTTCCTGATTTGTACACTGGAAGGGAAAAAAATCAAATTAGAATTGTGCAATATGGGAAGGAGGCGTTGTTGTAGACCGATCGAACCAAATTTGGTTGAAATTTAAGGGGCTATACCAGTGTAACGCATGATAAATTTGGCGATTTTCGTGATTTTTTTTTAAAGAAAGTAATAGATTGAATGTCTCGTACTTTCTTGAACATAATAAGGTATATTTTCAGCTATATTTTAAGATTTTTTTTACAAAAATGTTTGAAAAATAACGGAGTTATGTGCTGTCTTCGGAGGTGCCAAAAAAAAAAGTGCCCCAAATGCTGTCATGACAAAAAATTCAAAAAGTTTGTTAAACTTAAAGATATTTCCCATACAATGACCTACGATTTTTGAATAATATCAAACATTAACAAAATGCGTAGTTTTGACAAAAAAAAATCGTTTTTTTTGGGTACAAAATTGTCGTGTTTTTAATGCCAAATTGACAATTTTCAACCAATCACAAAGATCGTAGGTCATTGTATAGTAAATGTAATCAGCAATACTCTGTTTTGAAGACGATCGGTTAATTTCTCGTTGAGTTATGATGTCAGCAATTTTGAAAAATGACGTTTCGAGAAAAAAGGGATTAAAGTTTCACTTATATATGATTGTACCTCCGAGCGGTCACTCTTTAACACGCTGCCATTCAAAAACTATTCAAGACCTTGCCGATTTCGCAGAATATTTTTGGAAATAAAAACTATCGAAAAAGCAAAAATTTTTTTTGAAAGTGTCACACTGGTATAGCCCCTTAAGGGGTCAGTAGGGTAATCTTTTTAAAAAAAACATTTTTTTTGAGCAATTTCTGTTCCCTTATACCTTTAGAATTAATGTAGATACCCACTTTACCATTGGAAGGTTTCGAAAAAGGCCCAAAATAAATAATAATGTTCGACGTGTGCACACCTCAAACTTTAAGGGGATATTCTGGTCTAGAAATTTATAAAAAAAAATAGATTTTTGTTTTATATTTTCAAAGTTTAACTATTCAAGAATATGTGTACAAGAGAATTTTTCAAAATTCAAATTATTTTCGGAGATATAGGCATTTTTCTGACCCGGCAACTTTAAACGCGTTTTTCTCAAAACTGACTTTTCAGAACGATACCCACAATTTTTCAGTTTCTACTGGAGTCAGAAAAGTTTATAAAAAAGGCTTGTTTTTTGGCAGTCCCAATTTTTTTTTTTTGAAAAAAATTCGAAATAGTCAGAAAAAGTTTCACTTTTCCGTTTTTCCGGCAGCCATTTTGTGAAAAAATTTTTACCGACATTAGTTCCGGCCATTGCGACATTATTCTAATTAATAATCTTTTTTTTTGGTATGGTCACGTGGAAATTTTTAGAGGCCCCCCACGTCGTCAGCTCATAACTTTTGAAATATTTTATTTTATTTAGTTTCTAATTTTTTTCTGTACTCTTCTAAAATTAACAAATAACTAATAAAAAAATGGATACTAAAAATATTAATTGCCTTTTTTTACGACACTTTAAAAGTTACCTGAAATTCATGCTTCTAGACCAGAATACCCCCTTAAACGCTTTTTTCTCAAAACACACTTTTTTAAACTGGCGAACATGATTCCGGTCGAACTACTCAACCGACTTGCTTAATTTTTTTAAATGTTCACAAACGCCTGGCTATCGTCCTTATATAATTTTTTTAAATTTATTGACAATGTTATCACAAAATATTAGTAAAAAAACATGGAGAAAAATTAAAAAAAAAAAAAAAACAAGAAAAACGTGAACTTCGGTTGCACCGAAGCTAAATACCCTTCACAGGTGCATTTCTGTTAGTAACTATGTGTTCAGTTTGTATGGAAGCCCTGTTCAGGGTACAAAAAGTTAATTACTCTTTTATTTATCAACATTTTTTCATGATTCTAGTAGGGACGATAACCACGCACGTACTTTTTAAGAATAAATTGGGTTTTTGTGTTTCAGATGATCCAAACATGTGAAATCGTGTCCGCCTGTGAAAAAACGCATCTCATTCACCCAGCCTTTTCTCCGACAGATGACATCAAAAAGTTCCGAAAAACTTGTTTATACACTCCACGATACACCTCATGATATGTATGTGAAAAAAGTTCTATTGTAGAATAAAAATTTCTATGAAAAAAAGCCAAAAAACAGGCCAGATTATCCTACTGACCCCTTGAATGTTTTCGCATAATAGCGTTTGCGGGCGTGGCAGTGGTCCGATTACGCCCATCTAACATCAAGTTTATGTATATTTTATATATATGTATATAATTCTATATCTATCTCGTTTAGTTTTAGGTAAAACGAACAACCGTTAAGCGAACAAAACTATTATACTCTATAGCAACAAAATAAAAAAAAAAACATGAACTTAGTTGCGCACCATACGAAAGTAGTATCCTTTTTAAAGCTAGTCCATGACTTACTGAGATATATTTTGCATATAATAAGGATGATAAAGCATCTGATCGGTAAATAGGAATAAACTATAACCAAACATTAATATCGACACTTAAAGGAAGAAAATTTAAACCCACAATACTGCACATAAATCATAATAACTTTCTAAAATTAGAACATTTTCCACTGAAAACTATTAAATTCTAATTGAAACAATTAAAAGCCCAAAAATACGCAAACACGTCTACTTCGACAAGGCAATTACGATAAGGCAAGCGCATTGGCCGATAGAGCCACGAGCAAACACACACACACATACATATAAAAACGTATGCGTGACATGTATGTATATGTAGAACTCTTGAGTATGTATGTGCACTCATACAAACAAACCTTCCACTGAAGCACACACAGCTGTCGTCTTTTCCGCTCACGCTTTGCCGCCCCAACGAACGCGAACCGCAAAATTGTAGACCTTTCTTAGCTTGATACCCACAAATTTGTTGTTGTAGAGGTGTGTAATATATTTTGCTGGGCTATGATAAACGAAGGAAAAAGAAAGGCAAGCAAAACCTACAACAACTACAACAACAGCAAATTGAGCAGCCAGTTGTTGCGCTTCCTTGCCACCCACTTGATCCTTCCATCATCTTTCCAACCGCCGCCATGTGGCGCTTCGGTGATTTTCAGCTGTTTTTCGGGCACCCAAGCTGGCCGCTGTTGTTGCTATTGTTGTCTTTTAGAGTCTATCGATGCACGGCGATTACGTACTGACAGCCAAGTGGCCCGGCAAACAATGAAAACTTAATGCCGAAGTGCTGGCGTTTTTATAGGCGCCGCGTCCATTGCCCACCTGTGCACCGGTGAGTGTGCCTGTGAGAGTGCGTAGCGCAATGAGAGAGAGAGAGAGCGCTGTGCTGTGTATAACATTATGTTAACATAATATTAACAGCGCTGTTATCAAATTGCTGTTTGTTGCTCTCGCGCTTGCTCGTCGTTTCAGCCGAGCTCTGGCATATTTTTAGGCGCACAAACTGCTGCAACGTGTTCGCCTGCTATGCTTTGCTCGCTTATTCGTCGCAGCTGAAATTTCGCATACTTGCTGCTTATATACTTCATCATCCCCAGCTGCTTAGCGCGCACTTTTCTTGCCCTTCACCAGTTCAACACGCCAGCAGTGTTGCCTCAACTTTTACGAGCAGCAGCTTAACGGTCTTCTGAACGGCTATGTTCTTGGCGTTTGTCGCGCTTTTGTGTACTTTCTCTGCTTCGTTGATTTATTCTCGTCTGACTATGTGCTAGAAAATCTCTGAACTGTTGCTTGTAGTGTGTTTGTTTTTGTTTCGCTTTTCATTTGCTCCTCTTTTGTCTATCTCATTTTCATACGTTCCCTCAGTTATACTTTATTCATTCTTATGTGTCGATGTGTGTATGTGTGTGTTTGCATATGGCATTTGTTTATTTTGTGTTGTGACGTAAATGTGCAAGTAACAAGTGACTTTCACTTGGCTTCGTTTGTTCTACATTTCCTTTTCGGTTTTGTGTTCTTTGTCTGGGAATGCTTAGCCATAGAAAGCCATCGTTGATTGTTTATTCATAGCTCTGTATGTATATGTACGTGTGCATGTGTTTTTATATATATTTTGCTATAATTAGGTTGGTATTGAGCTAGTTTTGAAGCAAAAATGTGTGGGTCACTAAGGATTAAATTAAGGAAGACTAATAAAAAATGGGGTGACATACATAAGACCGATTTATTAAAAAACATAACCTTAATTAAATTTATTGGAAATCCTGAGTGCGGCACATATTTATACCTCGAACAGATATTAAGTTCGGCACGAAGTCTGTAACGTCCAGTAGGAAACCTCGATATCCGCCTAAAAAGGCCAGAATTAGCCATGGTTTTTACCGTTTATCTGTCTTGGTTCCGTTTTTTTATATTGCGGGAACTAGGCAAACCTACATGCAATCTGGCAATTCACAACTTTATCGTAAGGGCATTTTTGATGTTATATGTACTTAGCAAGTTTTGACATACGAGCGCTTTTTGTGTTGTTTAGAGTAACTTAAAATATTCTTCTCGACCAAAGAATGGAATTAAAGCGCAAATATTTTCATACCATTATTGTACACAACTTTCGACGTGGATTAACTCATCAAGAGTGCATTTAATTTTTAGTGATCAAGCTCAATCAAGTAACAGTGTTTCTCTATGATATGATAAATCCAATCGAGGTCGTAGATCACACCAAAACGCATTTCATGAATGCAGTCTAAAATCAGCTATCTTTCCGAAAACCGTTGATGCTATAAGCAAACTGATATTGCAAGTTCGGCATGTGACCTACTAAGAGATTGAGGCTACTATAGGCACTTTTGGAACTAGCAGATTTGGCGGTAGCTCCATCATAATGGCAAAAGTGCTTCGACATTTCGTTCAAACGTTTGGAAACCTAGATCTTAATGGAGAATATTTTGAAAGCCAATAAAGTAATTTTCCATGATTAAAATTTGTTTTGATCTCTAATCACTAAATATGAGGACAGCTCTTGGTATGATTAATATCTTTTCAATTTATTGAAGAATAATTTAGTAAAATTCTGCACTCTTTATCCATTTAAATGAATCCAGAAAACTTCATTTGCAACCGAGTGATATTTTTACTGTGCTATAAATGGGGGTTGCTACTATTTCTAAATCACTTCCGAAGTATTCAAATATTAGAGAATAGATTTTTGCTGGAAATACATTCGGAAGTTTAATAACAGGTACCCTCACACATTGATGTTGCCACTAGAGTTAAATCGATGCGAGTTTTAGTTAGCTCTAACCTTCGAAAAGCACGTGTAGAAGCTTGACAGCTTTCGGATCACTAGTTCTTGAATTTTATCATTTTGAGTGAACCCAATTTTGTTATTGTGAAAAAAAATGCAAATTCCGCATGTTGAGGAAGTTTGGCTTTTAGAAGGGAGAAAATGCAGTTGAAGCAAAAACTTGGCTTGATAATGAGTTTCTGCACACTGACCCAGGAAAATCAACCAAGGATTGGTATGCTAAGTTTATACGTAATAAAATGAACACCGAAGACGGTGAAACCAATGGACGCCCAAAAGAGGTTATTACCGACGAAACACTAGAGGGGTGCTCACTTTTGACCAAAAACAACGTTGAATTGATGATTCAGAGCCGTGTTTGGAGTTGAAAAGTAAGTGGAGTAAAAAACGTTAGCAGAAAGCCATGAATTGGGCTTCGAACCAAAAAATTTTCGTCGAATGAAGAGGTGGTCGCCGAAACTGTGGTCTACTTTAAGGGGGGAGCCTGCTTTAGAAGCTTCAAAAAATCGATTTTTTTTTACTTAAATCTCTTTAAAAATAATCTATAAGAATATGTCCCCAAAGTTATAGATGGGAACTCGAAATTTTTTCGAAGCTAGAAGGGAAATAGTGACCGAGCGTCTAGCAGACATATGAGCGCTTGGGTAGAAAGAGAAAACTTTGACGATTTCTCGGTTTTTCATTTTTACCATTTTTCTTAATTGGCGGGCAGGATAGAAAAAAACTAAACGTCGTATGGAATTGAAAAGAAAAGAAAAATCAAGTTCGAACATAATTTTAAACAACATGGGACAACAAGTCAAATTTTTTTGGTCAAAAACCACTATTTTTTAAATAATTTTTGGGGTGAAAAAATTTTAAACTTTTAATTTTTTTTTGGAATTTTTTTAGTTAAACTAGAAGATAAATTATTAAAAAATATGAACTCTCTTTGAATTTTTTGTTTCCGACTAGAAATTGCGACCTGCATCCTGCCCGCCGTCCGACAAATGCACATGCGAGATGCATCGGGCAATTGCTTCCCAAAGGCAGAATATCAAAGATTTTGTATCCAAAAAATCTATGAATGATGTTTAAACATATAACTATAAACCCTAAAAATTTCGATTTAAACAATTATTTCTTTCCTTCGCAAAAAAATCATCAAAAAATCGAATTTTTTAAGCCTCTAAAGCAGGCTCCCCCCTTAAGGGCAGGATCGAAATGCTCTAGGATCGCTATCCCTTGAAGGGAACTATGTTTAATAAAAAAACGAATTTTGCTATGGTGGACCGGGAACTTTTCAATTGATCTGTTATTTATGTAGAAAAATCAAGGAAATTGTTTTTCTGTACCCAAAAATTATCAATAACTTCTAAGTCAGTTACTTAAAGAGTTGTCCAGCTATCTTTGTGTTAGTGACGCTCCTTAATATCTGTGTCATCGTCCTTTACAGTAATTATATAACAGGCAATTTGTATTAAAATTTTGAAATTTTGAATAATTTGCTTAAGTTGATTTCTTTTTTGATTTTTAGCACAACAGCATATCTTCAAATAGTTTTTGAACATAGATATTTACTGTTAGTGGACTGCATGTGTTTTTACATATTTCTTATCTTATCTTATTTAATATTCTTAACATGGTATGTTCAATATATAAAATAGCACTAAACATATTGCTGCACTCCGCGCTTTGGTAGCAAGGAACATATTAAATTTTAAACAGTCTTTTTTACTCAGCTTTAAACTGTACTCGTACGTATGTATAAATTCCATGCTATATACTTCTTCCCCTTTTATGGCGCATATTTTCTACTAATTAAATATTTAGTGAATTCCTGTCAGTAAACTACATACTTACAAACATACAGAAGAATTTTCTATGCGATTGACCTTTAATTCTACAAAACTAATCGTCGACCGGAAACAATCATTATACCCAAGCGTAATAAATAGCTGTAGGGTGAATTCATTTTTTAAAATTGTTAAATTAAATTTTTTTAATTAGTTATGCGATTTAATTCCCTGAAGTAAGAGTCAATTAAGGGTTTGCTTGAAAAAAGCATTTCAACATTTTCTAACTTTCAACTTTGTGATTTTAGGTTTGCTGCATTACGCGGCGTAAATTATTTGATAACTTGTTACTAAAATAATCGAATCTCAATTTGAGTAAGTTTCATATATTTGTCACACATTTATAAAGAATCGCTTATAGCTTTCGTAATACAATTTTCAAAGAAATGTACAATAAAATTTCTGATCTTGCTTTTGTTTAAGGTAGTAGTCTGGTAACTTGAGTTCAAAAAATCGAAACTTTTTTTGCTTAATTTGAAAGTACAATGTCTTGAGCATATACTGTGTAAATTTCAGACAGAAATTCGAAATATTTCGGAAGTTATAACGAGTTTCCTAGAGCGCCTCGGAGTCCTCTCTCTCGGAGTTGTTGAACTTTGAACGCGTTTTTCTCAAAACATTGTTTTTCTGGTCGGCCCGGGTCCTAACTTTTTTTCTACTGAACCGATTGCTTTCAAATTTTAACAGGCTGTTCTACACATTTATAGTTCTCGTCGGTACTAACCAGAGTTTTTTCACCACTACTTTTACCACCACTTTTTATTTTACTACTCTTTATTTGCTAAAATAAAAAGGACTCTTTTTCAAAGTCTGCCATTTTGTTATTTACCCTTGAAATTTAACTTTAGTAGTTCCGACCAGAATGACATGTCTATAGATTAAGAATAATCAAGAATATTTGATTTCAGATAACGTCAAGAGCCAAAATCACCCGGGCCACCGATTTGTATTTTTTTTTTGAGGTTCCAACTTCGAGTGACAATAATAATAGTAATAAAGTATTAAATTTTTTCAAAAACATTTTTTTATATGTTCAATATATAAATAAAAACACTCTAAATATTCAAGATAATTCATTTTTATTTTCCTATAAAAAACCACCCTACAAAGAAGTCATGAAAATAGGCATATATACCAGACTACTACCTTAAGGCTTGAAGAATTCAGAACAAATGTTAAATAAAGCCACGGTGTAGTTTTGAGATTGTTGTTGCCAATTTCGAATTCCAAGTCGAATACTTGGCTCATAAATTAAAATAAACTGTTAAGCTATACTTTTGTCAGTGCATTTGTTGAGTGCACAAAGGCTGAAGCCAGGCCAAAAGGATTAAAAATAAATTAGAGTTCTTAAATAGTTAAGGTAGCTTGAGCCGGAGAATATGCACGCGGACAAATATTAGTTAGTAGCAGTTACACAATAACTCCACATATTTATAAGTATATATGCTCAATTGTTATTTTGGTAAATATATATCCTGATGAGCACAATTGCATTCACATAATAAAAGGCGCTCGACGGAAGCAGAAATAAATTTAATTCAGAGCTTTATTTGCTGCACAGATTATAATGAGCTCACTGCCTAAATTACCCTGACCAGCTTTTGACGTTCATATAAATAATTACTTTATGGTACATCGATTTGAAGTTAGATATTTTAGCTAATCGAGAAGGCTATGATATAAGCAACTTGTTAGTTAATGAGTTGAAGCTAACCAACAATTTTGTTAAGATAGCATAAGTAAAAAAGCTATTAATTTTTGCTTGGAAAATAAGTTCTTAGACACTTCTAAGAAAGTCTCTCCAAGTATAAGCTCTTAATTGTAATGGAAAGGCTCACAAACCGCTATTAAAAAAAATTATAAAATGCCATAACTAAGCACTAAATTAGGAAATGTAACTGTAATTTGGCGCAGGCGATCGCAGTAATTAGCGGCATCATTTTAAAAAAAAGTGGGCGTGGTCCCGTCCTCTAATTGGTTTGATGGAAATAAGCCACTAAAGCTACAACACCAATTTCACTTAGAGCAAATATTATAAGAACTCTTACTGACAATGTGAAAGTGGATGAAATCGTATGATAATTCCGCTCCTTTCCCATATATCGGTACTGTTAAAACTACTAAAAAAGCGATAAATCAATAACTGAATACTTTAGAGGCATACAATTTAACAACCGGCTCTTTATCGAAGCCGGTTTGAAAATTAGACAAAGCGATGCCATAAAACACCTCTGATCTGTAGGAATTTAAAGATAAAAAATTACGATTGTAGTGTATTTTGTATGGATAATTTTTACATGCCTTGGTCCAGTTCTTTTCAGGGAATTTTTTTTAGGGTATTTCTAAGGAAATCTCGTGACGGGATTGTAAAAAATTAATACTTAAAAAAAAACACTCTAATGTACTTATATTGGGTTGTCAAAAAAGTCTTGCGGTATTTTTATTGATTTTTTTGTTTTTTATTGAAATTGAAATGAATTTTTGATGACTCATGCCCAGCTCTTGACCGATGCTACGGCTGCTACTATGCCGGTCTCTTTCGACCAATTCAGCGATTTTATCGCAATTTTCGACGAGAGGACTTCCGGAGCGTGGCGACCACCTCTACACCAGAACGAAAATGTTGAAACCATCGTTGTGCGGTGGAAATGGAAACTGTATCGGGTCCATAAACTACACAAATTTTATTGGCGGCTTCAGATACATTTTTGCCTTTATCGTAGTAGTACTGTAAAATATGCCGTATTTTCTCTTTATTTTGCTCCATGTTTGCGACGCTATAACTCACGAACGACTTAAAAGAAACGACAATCAATCAAACACGTGTTAGCGCGTGAAATGAGCTTTCAAAAAGTATAGCATGACCCGATGCGACGAATAAAACTAGAACTTCGCGCTTTCAGCGCCAACTAGCGAAAATACCGCAAGACTTTTTTGACAACCTATTATCTATAATATTGTTTGGATTACGATCCTCTCGCTTGCTTGCACCTTAAGGGGGTATTCTGGCCTAGAAATTAAAAAAAAAAACATCCATTTTTTTTTCTTGATAAGATTGGGTCTCTTGACTTATTTTCTTAGAAGTACAGGCAAATCATTTAATATAGAAGTTAAGTAGTGAAGGAAGATTTTTAT